>NW_011369947.1:28002715-28004303 GCF_000735185.1 Notothenia coriiceps
GGGGGGGGGGGGATAACAACACTGCAACTCAACAATGTAAACATCTCAAATGGAAATAAAACTAAAATATACATGTTGAAATACTAATTATAACAGTCAACAACATATAAAGCAGGATATCATATATACATTAAGTGTGTGAGGAATGCAATATTACGTTGAATATGAATGTACAGTGTGAGTAAGTCCAGTTATCAACAAAGAGAAGCTGTGGAGATTGCATGTGAGTAGCTTTGGATAAAAGCGTCTAAAAAGGGACGTGTAGGCCCAATTCCAAACCACACCCTACCCACTCCCACTCGCAGCTCAACGAGGCTCCCTCCTGTCAGATGGAGGGAGTAAATACAGCGGCAAGCTTTGGGACGGCCTCCCCTCTCTCCGGCAGAAACAGGAAATGCCGTAACTGTATGTAACAACGGTTTCAGATCAGCTTCTCTTTGACAAAAAATGTAAATTAATAACAAATAAAACTCCAAACATCTTTCATTGTGTTTCAAAGCTCTTAGTTTTAAACCTGATGTTTACAAGCTTCTTAGTTTTTGCAACGGTCTGTAAATATACACAACTTTATAATAAAATGCACACATTTACCTTTTTCTAGACTAAACACAGGTATGATCCTAAGTTAAAACATAAGCGGTTGTTAACATCGCAGTTTATCAGTGGATGTTTGCTGGAACTACTTGTTAACAGCTTGTTTCCTGACGGACACACACAGCGTGACTCCGGTCAGGTAGAGACCGGTCTCAAGTCAGCAGCGCTGCAGACTCGCTGTTTGAGGGCTTGATAGCCCACTCCCCCTCCACACCGCTCCACACTCGTTGCTTTGGAACAGCACTTAATATGGCGGACCCTCAGCGCGAACGTGCAAACGGAGGGGTAGGGTGTAGAGCAGGGGTGCCCAACCTTTTTTAAACCGAGAGCTACTTTTAAAGTTGCCAGTCTGCCGAGATCTACTAGTCCAAATAGAGAGGCGTAGCCATTACTGACAGCCTACTACCAGCTAAATACACACTTCTACTTGAATAAAACTGACCTTTGTACGATGAATACTTCATAAAATACTGCAGATCCTTTATCTTACCTCTTTCTAATCTACACACATACAAGGGCTGCAACAAACGACTAATTTGATAACCGATTAATCTATCGATTAATGAAACGATTAATCGACTATTCAGACTATTACTGTATGCCTTGCACAATTTCTCAAACGCTCTGATTCAGCCATCAACTTTTAGATTTAGCTTGAGGTTGTTTTAGGCATGTGGAAACTAACAATGAAGACAATAAAGATGAATACTTGATTCAAAAATACATATATTATTAAATTAACTAAACAAATTGTGAACAAAATTAACATTGCTTTTTATTAATTAAATAAATAATATTTCACATCAAAAGAAACAACAATGTTTTATAAAATCATATTAAATAATGTGATAACAGAACTGTAAACAGAATAGCTGAAACTTTAACAAACTAAATAACTCAGTTACCTCTAATCATTAACCCATGTTTGTATCATTGAGTTAACTCCGTGTGTTGCTGTTAGCATACAGAACACCTGACGTGGAAAGGTTACTCG
>NW_011369947.1:28004348-28010965 GCF_000735185.1 Notothenia coriiceps
GCAGTTTGAAGTAGTCCAGCAGACCGCAGGGGAAGGCCGCTGAACTGACCGCGCCTAGACCAACACCCGCGAGGGGGTGGGGCCTCGAAGGTGAGGAGACGATGGGTCTCGATGGAGACTCCGTGCCTCGCGAGGTACCACCGGTAGAAAGCAGCCGGGACCGATGCGGGGAACGCGAAGTCCAAGGGCGTCAGGCTCAGCCGAGGCGCGGATCCCGGAAGAAGTCCGTATTGGAACCGGGAGGAAAAGGAGGGGTTGACAAGGAGGAAATCCCATGCGGACCCCCGAGGAACGACGAGAGCCGACAGGAGATGGGGAGAGGGACGGTGCGTCAAAGCCGGGACTGTGCGCGGTGGAGGAGGAGACGAACCCGGTAAGTCACTCCCGTAGGTGACAGTCGGGAAACGGGATTACAGGATCCCCTTACCCCCTGCTCAATACAGAATTAGAATCCACTCGCTGAGCAGCGGGCAAGAACTGGACGACAGGTGGACAGCCTCTTGCAGGGGCATCACCACGGGCAAGCTGCGTCCCCTCGGACTAAAAACCCCGTCGAGCGGGACAATTATTCCGGCGGGTATGGGCGGGCGGGGTCCCCGTGGGCGCTTCCCGGACCCAATCGGCTCTGAAGCCGGTGCGGTCGAGTCAATGACCGGACAGACAATGAAGCCGGGAACCCACCCAAAAGGGAATGGGGTCCCCATCTGGGCGGTCAAGGCGGTGATCTGGAAGCCGCCCATTTATCTGTCAGATGTGCTAGGCCCGTCTCCCTGGATGCGGCGACTCGGTTCTCAGACAGGCATGGGAAGATAACAGCCTTCCTGCGGTAGTTCGGTCAGCGGTGAGGTCGAATCGGGTCCCCCATAATGATTGAGCCGCATGGAAGGTGCACTCCGTTCTTTCTAGCCACCCTAAAGCGGCTTAGAACCGGAGTCGAGTTGGTTCTAAGGGACTTCGCCACGAACGGTAGAGATATTGACGAGCTGTGTCGGTGTACGGTCCGCCTCCACCAGGTAGTTGCAGCCGAAACTCCCCTACGATGAAGATGCACCCGCGGCGCTCGGGTGCTACCACTGGGAATATGTAAGTTCAAGAGCCGGGAACCCCGGTTCTGACTGCCGACGGGCGAGCCGGGCAACCCGAATGCGCGGGCGAACAGAACGCGGGTACGTCTACACCGACTTGGCGAAGGTATACCCTGTTTCACCGTGCCGTTTGTCCTTCAGGTCCCCGCAGCGTCGCGACGAGGTGAGAGAACAGGACCTCCACGCCGGGAGAGGACCTTACCCCAACACGGCTACCCGCGGTAGGGTAGGGGCCGGGTCCTTCTGGCACGGTATCACGTCCGAGAGCCCACCCCCACTGTCATGCCGTCACGTTCCGGGGCAAGTCCCAGCCCCAGACGGGCCCCCACTGCGGTACAGTTGCACCGGATGCCGAGAACCGCCCCGAATGCCGTCGGACGGGGGATCGTTGGTTGCGGCTCCCGAAGGCCGAACCCTGGAGGGGGATCCACGACCCTACGGGGGACAGAGAGAGGGAGCTCGGGGGATCGGGTCCCACCTCGGATTCACCGACAATGAATTTTCGGTCGTAAAGACGAAGGACTTGCAGTCCCTTTGGCTCAAGACCTCTCGAGACCGGGAGGAGGCACCGCTCTGTACGACTCCGCACCTTTGAGCTACCCGAGCCCAACAACGGAGACCGGCTTGCCGCCGCAAGGGGACGGGGGTTTCACCGAAGGGTGATCGTTAGTTATGCCGGATAGGCTGACGCGCGCGAAAATGTTCAGGGTGTCCGCTTTGCCGGTGCGGATACCACCTCTTAGACTCTAGCCACTCTGAGCGCCCGAGGCATGAATCTACAGCTCATGCAGGCGCGAGACCCTCCCTCAAATGCTCGAGGCCAAGGCAGAGGGGAGCAGCGGTCATGGCCGTCCTCGGGCTCAAGAGAAGCCATACAGGCGCTACATGAATGAGCCAGTCTGTAGGTAGCCAGATGCAGCGTAGCCGGGAGTGGGCTCGAGAACACAGCCTTCCCCAGCTACCTGCTGAACGGAAAGAATAGAGCAATGCTCCTACTCGCCGAACACAAAGAGGGATGTAACTTCACCCATGTTACCAGCAGAGGGAGCGGGAGCGAGAGCACTGCCTTCACCTAGCTGGATTAAATAAAGACGTTTAACAGGACATCTTAGCCGGGCGGCTGCTGCTAGAATCAAGCAACACGTCTACCCGGAGCGGGGGCGAGAACACTGCCTTCACTGGTTGAGTTAATAACGAATGCCAGGTGCAGCGTACCCGGGAGCGGGTGCGAGAACACAGCCTTCACCGGCTACCTGCTGAACGGAAAGGATAGAGCAATGCTCCTACTCGTCAAACACAAAGAGGGATGTAACTACACCCATGTTACCGGCAGAGGAAGCGGGAGCGAGAGCACTGCCTTGTTCCACCGACACCTGCTCCGCCGGATTTCCTGCCAACACTAGATCCTGTCCTGTTGGGGGTCCCGCCGACACGTGCTATGCCAAGGGTCCTGCCGACACCAGCCCTTGCTCCGTCGGGGGTCCCACTGACACCAGCCCATGTTCGCGTCGGGCCGAACCACGCCCCTTTGCTGTGATATAATGAGCATATACCACGGCCTGTCGTGAGCTATTGCTTAAATATATATATATATGTTTTATAGCAAGAGTTAGAGACAAGAAGATTGGACTAAGGCCAAGCCCTAAGATATGCTTTCTGAGGCTTCCCATTGGACGGCAGCCTTAATGGACAACCACATTCCACCTCTAAGTGGTTTGACATCTTGCTGCCATAAATAAATGCTAACAGTGACGCTCTATTAGGCAAAACAAGGCCCTGTGTGTCCCTCCAAAGCCATGAAGCGCCGTCCTAATGGTTCACTAATGCCTTTATTGGATTACCCCAACATCTCATATTCCAGTGCGTCACAAATACAGCATTCTGTTGGGTTTGATAGAATGGAGAAGGCCTGGGTGCGATTGATATCAACCCGTTCCAAGAAGTCCGCAATTAAGAGAATTTCCAGATAATGATTATACTAATCTCCGATTACTAAATTATTTTTACGGTCACAGACACTGTGGATATTGTGTAGGGTTGAGACTGATTTCATAATACGCCAATGCTTTTAGACTCGCCAACATGTGGCCATAGAAATTACATGTCACTCTCATAAGTAAGAACACTGTACCATAAGCGACTTTCCATGAAAGCTTCCACACAATTGCATTAATGATAATACTGATTTTCATTAATTCCCCACACCTTTGTGCATTTACGGAGATAAAATACTAATCATTGCACATTATTTACATTGCCCCAGAGGTTATACATTCTAACCTGCAGACCGCGGAAGCAATTACTGTGCGAATAATGCAGATGGTGCAACAAAGTACTTATGGAAATGGTTTTTCCATTAGGCAGACACTTTGGTTTCTATAAAGCAACTTGACTTGTGTGTCATCCCCTTTGAAATTATGTGTGTGGTGAATGCATTTAAGCATTTGTGTCCATACGTGTGGAATGTTGTGTATGTGCATGCATGTTAATGGTTATTAATGCCTATTCCCCAGTGTTTAACAAAGAGGATGTTACAAAGCACTGACAGCTTTTAGGGGCGGCAACACTAAAGAGGTAAGAGTCTAAAGAAACCATTTTGTTTCCAAGAGGTTTGTAAAAACTATATTTGCCAACATATATAGCAACAAATACACAGAAACAGGCCATACATTTTACTGTTCTCACCCTATGTGCTTAATGACCTGGTAATGGATCCATCAAACGACCACTTGAGTAGGCCTCTAACACCCAGAGGAGTTTGTTAGTGGTGGTAATGGCAACGTTGATGGGGGCAGTTGCTTCTAATATCTGCTCATCTCCCCTCGTAAGTCTCTTGATACCAAATCTAACCGCCATTCACTCACCACTCCATATCACCACTCAACTGTTTGAAGCAGCTGGGTATACATTGCCATCAATGCGACAGCAGAAATGTTCGCTTTCCGTAATTGCTCCCTAATTCTCCGAAGAGTCTTTAGAACCACTTGACCAAATGCTCATGTATTTGCTGATCTTATGATGGTGCCCTGTCACCTGGATATTGTTCATTCATATGCTGAAATCCCAGCTATTCCCGAAACCCTAGGCAATTGGAACATAACCGTCCTAATGCATTATCAACTTCTCATACCTTATATATATATAAGTATATATATATATATATATATATATATATATATACACACACATATATTACCAAATTAGAAAGCATTAGAAGTGCTTTGAGTGTGATACTGCTTTCAGTTGTATCTCACGCCGGCATCACCTTCTAATGGCTTCTATAGGCTTGACCACTGCTCCCTTCGGGGCACTCATTTGCATGGTCAATGATTATGGACCCATCAACCCCGACCCAGAATCCACTTTGGAAAATTACTTGAGTCTTTTGCGTGACTCAAGGCCAAAGGCTAGCCTCATTTTGGCTTAATGGCTGCCAGTACAAGCATCTGGCTTTTTCCTCTGTAATCTGAGAAAATTAGATGGCAAAGGCTATATGAGATAGTGTTGAATAATGGTAACAATATATAAGTGCATGAGGTACAAGTGCATCCAGCCTTCTAACCTCCTCACCCAATTCCTAGTGCTTTTTAGGAGGCTGCTCTGCCAGAGTGGGGGTTTAAAGGTGTATGTTAGTCTGTTAGGAGTGCCAGTGTTGCTCATATTAACTAGTTACAATGCATACACTTTATTTGGTAATTTCCTATTCCCACTGTATAACTATAAGATCTACAGCCATGCTAGCAGGTACGTAAAGCTGCATTCACAATACGCCATTTGCTCTTTGCTCTCCACAAGGTCGGGCGAGGAGCCTTGTGGCGAAAACAGCTAGTTAATGATCATGGTTACCTCAGCTGAGGCTGAATTGTTCAATGGTTTATGATCCAATACTTGAATCTACTGGCCTTCCAAAGTGTTGGCCAAACATACATTTTGACTTTAGGATTTTGCTAAATGATAGCTTAGCGGATCACGTTTTTTTTACAACTCTTCTCCTGAGGATCTGTAGGAATATCTCTACAAATCCCATGGCAATGTTGAGATATCTCAATGAAAAGGAGAAAAAGAGAAATAAGAAAGTCTTAAATTGTAGGATTCTACATGGTAATATATCTGTGAATATCTGCACAATATGACGATTGTTGGTGTAGGTCGGAGATTAAAGGGGCTCTTTTATGCTTTTTTTGGTTTCTCCTTTCCTGTAGTATGTTATATAGTTATTTATAAAACGGACAAGTCAAATCAAGCAATCTGATTGGTTCTTAGCCGTGATATACTGAGCGTATACCACGGGTAGAATTGTAAGTTACTTTCACAACAAGTCAGTATCCCTCCGCGCCTGAGAAACACAGTATACACCTGGGCTGAAAAACTGGAACAAGAAAGCAGCGGAGAAGTAACGGGGCAGAAACCCTCCTTTTTACGCAGCGGCCCAGACACTGCTTTCTTGTTCCAGTTTTTCAGCCCAGGTGTATACTGTGTTTCTCAGNGTCTCACACACACACACACACACACACACACACACACACACACACACACACACACACACACACACACACACACACACACACACACGACGGAGTGAAGTCGCTCCAAAGGGTGAAGAAAAAAACGAATTTTCCCCGATTCTCTCTGAAAGCTTTTTCCATTTTGTATCGTCCATTTTTTTCTATCTACTTTTCATGAAATGAGGTTATAATGCACTTTGCATTTCTTTAAAATAGACAATGGATTGGGAAATGATTTGTTCGCCTTTCTTTTATTTTCTCGGTTTCTTTGTTTTGTCTAGTTCTGTTCCATTTCTTTCTGACATTAAATGAAAATTAGACAGATTTGTCCACCAATAATTATATTTGCTATCTTTGATTTGGATAATTTGCATATCAAACTACCACAATTGTATTGGTCAATACTGCACTGACCAATATTTTTGAATCAACAATGGTGCAACGGCCATGAATTCTGTGAAAGGTGTTGGTTGTGGTAGAAAAAACTAAGAATTGAACCCAACATAGTTTTTTCAGATGCTAAATGATCCTCTTGTCCCAAACGTAATCCACACTGTTAGGTGCTGAGCAGTTAGTGTAAATTGAGTTCTTCAGAGCGTTTTTGATAAAAAGTGATTGTGAAAGTGAATTCAAATGAATTCAAACGTAAACAGTTGGGTTTTAGGAACAGACATGCAGCATAATACTTAACGCATAAATAGCTTGTAATGTTTGTGTATAAAACACGACTCTATTTCAAGATGTTTTAAGGAAGGGATAATGTGCAGCAGAAATAAATCAGCGGCTATGATTTTATTGATTTAAAAATTGCTGTTATTGTTTACTTCCTGTCTGTCTTCTTCTGCTGTTGCCTTTATTGTTTACTTACTGTCTGTTAATTTCTCTGACGTCCAGCTCTCTGACAGTTTAGCCATCATTAATCCAAAATGTCGTGCTCTCCACAAATATAAAAACGAATACTCAAAAGTCATTCCACTGTGTTTTCTGATATGTTTGTTGTGTTAAATTGATCTGACTTCTTTCGAGT
>NW_011369947.1:28011005-28018829 GCF_000735185.1 Notothenia coriiceps
TGTGTGCGTGCGTGCGTGCGTGTGCGTGCGTGTGTGTGTGTGACTGAATGTGTGTGACTGAATGTGTGTGTGGTCATGTGTGAATGTGCAATGTGTGTCGAGGCCTCTGTCAGTGGGAAGAGCTCTTCATTAAGGATCTGTGCTAAGAAAGGGCTCTTTTCGTTCCCATCCAACCCTTTCTGTTTGTGCCGACGAGAATTCACTCAGAAAATCACTCACACGCGAGTGGAGAAAGCTGAACTGATTCTAATCACTGATTGTTTCGTCATATTTACGCAAACCTTTGTGTCTCGCTTATCTCGCAGCATGCCACTTTGATATGTTTCATCACTCTGGGAAAAATGAAAATGTCTGCATGCTTTGAAATCACAGAGGCAGAGCAGAAGACAGTTCTTTCCTTTTGAATAATAAAAAAAAAATCCTGTTTAGGGATGGAGTGGCGGGAAAATAACGAGGAAAGCAACTTCAACTACCTCACATAAAATGAATCTGAAACACAGAATCTTTTGATTAAAACTAGGACTAGTTTCTGTCTCATGGGATGTCAACGTAAGTCCGGCCATTATAATAGTTTTTTTGGAAGAGAGCGATCAAAAGAGACGATGCAGTAATTGCTAGTCTCCAGGAAGTGCGCCGGTAGTTGAAGCAAATGTGCGTAGTGGTCAAACTGCGGTACTGCAACTGTCAATACGCTGCGTTATTGGGCCCAACACAAAAGAGACATTTGTATATCATCAGTGTATAATGTAGTTTTATAGCTAAATCAACTACCCAGTATGAACACTTTCACATCCTTCCTTCAACTCATCAGTCTGTAAGTCGATGGTAAAAAGTAGTTTTGTGCCCAATGACGCTGCGTATTAACAGCTGCAGTATGAATGATATAGTTTTAAGAGACCATTTCCGAACACAGCCCTTTTCACAGGAGGTTCACAGCTGATTGCTTTATTGATTCTGCTATAGGTAGCCTATTACATGTATTGCATTCATTAAACTTCACACACACATGCTTGAAGCGGCCGTACACAGAGTCTACAGGGAGGAATAGTCGGTAGGACGGAGTTTATCTCTCCATCTTCTCCTCCCTTTGTGTTTTTTATACCTATCATTCAGCGGGTTCTCCAGACCCCTGAGAACATTCTAACCTGAGCATGAACCCACATCTCACCTCAAATATGACAGCTTACACTTCCCTCTCATCTCCCTGTTCTGCTCCGGCTCTGACACACACACACACACACACACACACACACACACACACACACACACACACACACACACACACACAGAGACAGACACCTCAGGTTTCCTCTCATCTCGCGGGCACAGGAAAGTTTGCAACTTCTCTATTCCTCCTTTACTCTCTTACTCACTTTCTGTATCTCACACACACACACACACACACACACACACACACACACACACACACACACACACACACACACACAGGAACTCAACTGAGAGGAGACAGTGAGATAGAAAAGGGTTCAGGGAAGAAAGAGTTGAAATGTAAGATCTGTCATTCTGACCTTTGATGGTGACAATGTGTGAGAGCACTGCCACACAAATGCTGTCTTTCACCGCTCTCTCCCTCTGTGTCTTTCTGAGATATTCGGATGAAAAGAGGCTTGTTTGTTTCAAGATGTGAGATAAGTCTATAAGAGCTCGTCGTGAAGTGGATTTGCTTCATTTGCTACTTATATGTGGCTGTTATGCAAGTGTTAAAGATGACAACTTTTTATTCATCGTTTAATGTTGTATGTATTTCACTGTTCGGTGCAAGAGATTTGGTTTATACTCAAAACATTGGGTTCAATTTACCCTGATGATAAATAATCATTGGAATTTGGTTCTGTTTGAGAAAAGGTTCAGAATTCAGAGATTAAAATGTATACTTTTTTTTCTGAAAATCTCAGAATTCTGACTTAAATATCAGAACTCCAAAATAATTCACTTTTGGTCGAATCTCAAAAGAAATTCACCGGCCCTAATCCTCTTCCGTACTAATTAAAATCTACCATACATGTAGTGGAAATCTTTACACAAACCATCGTGCTAAACCGTGAGTTTTGTTTACACTACACCCCTAATGAAATGCCTTTAGAACTGAACAACAGAAACATACTTTGAAGAGGATGAGTGAAACAATTGTGAAATAATAGCAATAATATCAAACATGAAGAAAAGATTAAAGCATTTTGGAGACAATCCCTTCATCGAGGTTTTTAGAAGGTGTGTGTGTGTGTGTGTGTGTGTGTGTGTGTGTGTGTGTGTGTGTGTGTGTGTGTGTGTGTGTGCGTGCGTGCGTGCGTGCGTGCGTGCGTGCGTGCGTGCGTGCGTGCGTGTGTGTGTGTCCTAGCATTACTATACTTGTTGGGACCTAAATCTGTTTACACAGTCACGTGTGGGGACTCGCTTCCCTTATGGGGACAAATTGGAGGTCCCCATGAGGGGAATCATTAATTTTAGGGTGAAGACGTGTGAAGTGTTCGTGGGGCGATTTACCGCATGTTACACAAGAGCATGATGCTTCCCACGGTATATAGGTGTGTGTGTGTGTGTGTGTGTGTGTGTGTGTGTGTGTGTGTGTGTGTGTGTGTGTGTGTGTGTGTGTGTGGTTAGGATAAGTCTCCAGGAAATGCATGTAAGTCAATGTAATGTCCCCTGAAGTGATGTATACATGGTATGTGCGTGCGTGCGTGCGTGCGTGCGTGCGTGCGTGCGTGCGTTTGCAAATCAAGAGCTGAAAATAGTTGTAAGCACAGAGCAGTTAATGAGAGGCTTCCTCTGTGATGTGGTGTCTCACTCTATTTTAAGAATAAAATCTTTGTTGGAGTCACAAGCTCAAAGATATTGATGTTGCATCTTGTCACCAATTACCGTGTATCCCAGTCTTTTATAATCCCAGTGTTTTCCTAAAGTCTTTCTATAAATATTCCTTCTCTTTGAATTCTCAGAGAGGTTTTCCTACAGATAAGATGTGTTGTTTTACTATAACAGTGAGATATGATATGCAAGCTTGTTCTCCTCAGAAAAGCAACAGCATTGTTTGTTTATTGAAATACTAATTGCTTAGAATAAATAATTAAATTGATGTTTAAGCTTTTCCGGACAATAAACCACTTTCGAAGTGACATAATGACATGTCCCAAACCCCCTCAGGAAGAGGGTGGGACAATATCGTGGCGCAGTGATGACGGATTTTGCAGGACAACCAGGAAGTGTGTGTTGCAAAGGGTCCCTCCACAAAAACAATGGGATTTTTCCATTGCATTTCAGTATTTTGCAGAAAAGAGACGGTTCATAGAATGCCTTGTGCCAACAGTCTAGATGTGTTTGGTTTAGCCATGGCAGCCATCTTTTCCTGAAGCTGAAAAGATTAAAATAATTATTAGAAAAGTAGTGTTCATTTTATTTGTATCTGTGTGCTAAGTCCATCTCATGGCCTTGGGGGCTTGATCCTTTCCCAGCATGCATATGACGTCCCTCCAGTCTTATCACATTGCTTACAATCCAACACATTTGTGTATTTTCCTAATGGCCTTTTCTTTAAATCCCCAAGGATTTAAAATGAAGATTTTCCAAAACTACTTCTCTTGTTAGGAGGTCCTTTTACAAAACTGTCAGAGAATAATATGCTACGACACAAGCTGATTGACATATTCCTGTGTTATTGCTTTAAAAAATCGCTCTTACAAATGTTTTTCATTGCCAGAGTCTGAACATGTTGACTACATTTGGGTATATGATTGGATAATTCATTCTGTGATGATTAACAAAACACAAGACCAGCTTGAGCAGAAACTTCTCTTAGTCATAAACCAATGTTGTTGTATATTCCTGTTGGTTGTTTTTATGTTGCATTCCGATTTTTAGCATGTGGAAGTCCTTGAATTGGGACGCTGAGAAACATTTTGTTTCTTTATTAACCCAAATACATGATGTTACTTTGACTGATATACATATTTCTGAGCAGTGAAGCAGAACCGTTCCCATGTAGAATACTTTGATCTTGTTTTGAAGTTCGATTACATGCTTCCTTGATCTTTCCCTCCCTTTTTCCCAACACTCCCCCAACATTCACGTCTCCATCTCCACCTGCACTTCCCAACACACCTGGACTCACTTCTCCAGCTCCATCTGTAGACCCTGTGGGGCACAAAGCCAGGCTATAATGCCCCTGTTGTTGCCGGCCTGCTGGCTCCGGAGCCTGGGAGTAGATTCTCTGCCTTCATTCCCACTCTGTGACACTCACCGGGCATACCTGCATGCAAGACAATCCCCTAAGAATGTCCCAGCCTGTCTGAGGGGCGGCTTTGTCTCGTGCCATTCCCAGACTTTCTGCGAGAAACAAGCCCAGACCTAAGGGAGTATTGGCTTTTTGGTGCAGAAAAGCAGAAATACATTTTTTCTTTGTTTATGAGGGAGTTCTCGGGCTCAGCTTACCTTCCTCCGTTCCCTTTCTTCCTTTATTAAAATAGTAAAGCAATGTGTGAGAGTGATAAGCAGTGGTGGAAGAAGTACTTAGATCCTTTACTTAAAGGTCACCTATCATGCTATTTTTAGGCAATAGCATAGGTCTCAGATATATAAAAATATATAAAAAACATGTTTATGAAGTGTTTTGCTCAAAATACCAAACAGATCACCCATTCTAGCCATGCCTCATATCCCTCTATTTCACTTCCTGTTACTAAAGTGCTGATTCGGGGTATAAAGCTTTAAAAAAAAAACTGAGCTCATGCGGGACCCGGCAGCTACTGTCTAAACTAAATACTGCGGTGATGAAACGCCATATCATGGATTATCAAGGATTCTCTCTGAAACAGTATGGAGCTCTATTAAAAAGAGTCTCCTTAAGAAAACGACGTTATGACGGTAAACAGGGTTTCAGTTCGCTCCTATTCGTCGTCGTTGGCATATTTCCAAAAATAATACACATTCTGGTAACTATTTAGTACCGAGATAACCCTGAAACGAAGATGGTGAACATATGTCCGCGTCACCAAGTGGAGATTTACCGAGGAACCCCATTACTGGTGTCATAGTTACATAATGTACAGATTATATATCAGAACTAACATTTCGCGAAAACTCGTGACACCTTTAGCGATTTAATTTACGTTACTTAATAATAAAACATAATAACATAAAAGATTATGTTCTTAAACTCAGCCTTTTGGAACTTAATCTTGGTACTTAGCTTCGAAGCTCTTTTGTATATATATATAATGTAATGAAAAAGAAATGAGAAGCTGTCTAAAGCGCCCGATCTGGATGGTTTTTATTGCAGATCGTGATCTCAGACCTTTTACATCGGATAAATGTTCGTAACAAGGATTTAGGAAAATATTTTCTGACACTCTCCCTAAAGATCGTCTTTGCTCTTAAGTCCGAACCTATTTTACAGGACGGACTTTGTTGTTACTCATTGACACAACCAATTTTGTAAATATCTTTGAGTTTTTATGGTTCCTGTCCCTTCTCCAGTTTACGCTCAGAATTCTCTGTAGGTACAGACAACTGAAGAGAGATTACCGTCTCCTTCAATCTCCGCTCTAAACAACTCCCGAGAGTGAAATCTTTTGGTTTTGTTGGTTCAAGGACAAGGACAAATAAGCGGGGAATGCGTGATTTGTACAGTCACCTGCCAAATCTAATTATTTGTGGTCTGGTCTGGTGGGAGAAAGCCTTTCGAGGTAAACATTAGTATGTTGGACAGTACAACACCGGCATTAAATTGGAGCACAGAACATTTTCGGCGAATTGTTAACTAGTGTACGAATAACTTTCTGTCACCAAAACACAGAGATCACTCTGTACGTGTCACAGTACAGGCGTGTCACGTTTGTTATTTTTGGTTTAAAAACTAGTCACACAGCGTTTTCTTTGTGTACTTGCTCTGTTTTTCCGGGTCACCGTCGAGATACGACAGGGACCCTTTTTTTCGACTCGTCCAAACCATACGTGAACTCCATTTACTCCACGTCTCCTGTCTCGGTCGACCGGTAACTAATGACAATAAATATTTCGACTGTCGGCGGGACTACCCTTCAGTTTTAGATGGGGCTCATAGGCAAGGAGTCTGACGAGACGTAGGAATAGAGGTAGAGGACCTGTCTGAGGGGTGGGAGAGCAGGTGAAAAGAGTGTTAAGTAGAGGAGGAAGAGGCGGGGGCAGCAAAAGAAAAAGGTGAAGAGGAGGGGAGGAGTCATCTAACAGTTGCAGGTCAGTTTGAAGGAAGGGTGCAAGCGAAAAAAGGCTTAGAGAACAGCACGAATAAAACAGTATGAAACATGAAGTGAACTCATAAAGTAATTTTCCCGATAAAAGTATGAAATAGTAAAACCTTGTAAATAACATCCACACGTTAAGTTAGTGTTAATGCTAAATACCGGACGGTGCTTAAATCTTTTGTTGCTATTTAGGCCTTTTTTGCTATTTTAACCAAGAAACGATCCAACACTCGGTCACGTGACGTTGCTATAAACTAGATTAATTAAACAAGCAGGATTAAATAAAAAATAAATAGTATTAGATATATACAAATCACTTCAGAACACCTTCACGCGGGGTTTTATAAACAACTAGCAACAAATAACCATAAATCAATAAAACTTATAATAAATAAATTTTACATAGTAAATAAATTTTATTTAAAAATAACCAAAAAGTCAAATTAATATGCAAGTCCCATTAGTTGTCAAATTTTTCTATGACAAGGTTTAATAATAAACAAAACTTTCAAGTTACTGTACCTACAAAAGTTTTAGTTACTTATTAGCATAAAGGTATTAGCACATACAGTTAATAACTTGGTTTTTATTAGCACTAATACGTAAAACGGTATTAGCTCTTCCGGATTAAATTGAAAAGTGAGATGAGTCGAAGTTAACTTAATAACAATAGGTCAATGAAAACAGTATATTTTGTGTAATGTAAAACGTATACTATATTATGTAATGCTAATAGATTGGTTATATAATTTTTTTGTAGATTTTACCAGGAATTTTAATTGTGTGTTGTTATACGATTTACGAACATAAAATAACATTCGTAATTTTTCTTCCTGAGGTAAAGCTATAAAGTTATAATGACATGTTTCGTCGGTACCCACGTACGTACCCATGAAAATGATGAAATCATGTAAATCCGACGTTATGAAGAATGGAAGATGAATTGATTGTAAAACCTTAAGTTCGTCCTGAAATTATTATGTATTATTATTGGTTATCCTACTGTGAATATATTACGCGGAAAAGTTTTTGAGTTTCAGCAAAACTGTCTCTTATGCTTGTTTTTTGATTTTCTTTTTATGGTTTTTCTCTATTTTGTTTTTGTATTTTCTCCCCGTCCCCCCCCACCAGTACTCCAACTTAACTTGAAAGTGAACATTACTGCTATATAAAGTCTGTGTTTCATAAAGATTGAAAATGAATTTCCACCTGGATAGCTACGGGTTTTACGTGGAAAAACTACAGAATAGTATTCTTCTTACACAGGGGGCCACACAGCCCCTGACGTCGTCGAGTCTTATTGAGAGAGTCAAAAGAAAAAGGAGGGCATGGTTTAGAGATTTTGCCCCGACTAGGTCTAAACGGAGGCTATACTGCATTTGCTACAGTATAGCTATCACCTGGGTGCCGGGTTAGTCTTTGCAGTATAGTCTTTGTTACGGGCTGACAAAACCTGCAATTATACCAGGCCACAAATTATGTAATCGATACCGATTGTGGTAGTCTCGATTGGACATGACCTCTCGTAACACACACTTCTTCCGTCCTTATTTTTCCATTGAGTGGAACACCATATTTGGCCGTCTCT
>NW_011369947.1:28018874-28032396 GCF_000735185.1 Notothenia coriiceps
TGTTTAGTTTTTCGTGTAAACGTACTATCCAGGGAAATTTATGAAAAACATCTTTTAGACCTGTTTCGGTAGGAGTTTGACGCTGAACCTGAATTTGGCGAGTCACAAAATGTTGACTTCCCATTCTGATCTATTTACCTGAAATAATTAGGGACACCCCCGCCTTTAAGTCAGAAACAGATATTTACATCAAAATCTCCACTACCGTCATCGTAAAACCTGGTACCTATTCACGAGATGACAAAGCGTCAGAATTACGATTCGGATCTCGATTTGCGTCCCGACGAATACCCATTAGAAGTTTGAGAACCACATTTGTCCTGTACACAAGCCATGTGTTGGGGAGAGTTTTATTAAAGTTCATTCTTTCGGCGCATTTCGGACAAAGGGGTTCTACAACTTGGACAAGAAATTTAACATATGTGCGTATTGTTGTGTTTGATTGGTTCAACAGCAGGGGTTTCTTCTATAGTGTAAAACTGGAGGCGGATTATAGGTGACTAGAGTCTTAGTCCAAATTAGTGCGTCCATCGAACTGCCGCATGCTCCTTAAACTGAACTACAGCACACCTATCTATTTTACATTAAAATTTTTTTCGTTTTGTGCTTGAAAATTCTTGTGATATTATTCGTAGATTTTTTGTTATTCTTCTTTATATCATTTTTTTTCCGTCCGTATTATAACTTTATCTTGCCTTAGTTTATACACATCATTATTTTGTCTATAGGAAGTTTGGTAACACTGTATAGACATTAAAACACACAGGGACGACGTCCTACGGAAGTCGGGACCGACCGCAATGAGCCTGGCGGACCTCGTCGGGCCACCCAAAGGTCGACCTGCCGGTAGGGTCTCTCTCGGGGCAGACGATGTGGGAGTTGTCACCGATTATGTCCATGCTGCATCCGGTAATAGTTTCTGGGGTAGGGAGAGGGGGTCGTTTTGTTTGACAAGACACACGGACGGTCCTCGTCCTATTGGTGCGTCTTGAGTCTCGTAAAAGTAGGGTGTCCGTATATACGATGCGCAGGTGGGTGATGCCCTGCTGCATGGGCACACTGGCGTCGTATTCTCGACAACTTGTGGACTCAAACTTTTCTTGTAGGTAGACAAAATGCGTTCATCGTGGTAATAAATAGATGTTATAGTATAAGCGTTAGTTGAACATCTGAGAGGAACGATGATAAAGATAAGTAAAATAAAACATAACAAACATGATGATAGACATAGCACAATTAACACAACGAGACAACCTCCTCTGGAGTCTACAAGCTGATCGTGACATCCGAGACTTGTGTACTGTTATTTCGGCACTTAGACTTAGAACTTAGAAATTCGATCCTTCCTCATAAAATTGTTAAGTCTAAATCTACGGTTTCAAATAGTAGGTATACCGAGTTTCCGATGTCACATCTTACCGCCGACTTTAAGAACGACTGGGCACGACGAGGTCGTTACGTTGTATTATATTTTATTTTTCATCCCTTTTCAGATATTTGTACTTTATACGTATTAACATGTCTATACGTCTACCTTTACATGTAATTCTGTTTTAATTTATCGCCAAAATTATGAAATGACATTTTCTTAAAACGCTGAAGAATGCGAAGTCAGGACTGTAACAACAACAACAAGGGAGAGAAGGAGGGTCTCTGAGGTGTTTGGACAGGCTTCGTCGGGGGGGGAGCGGGTCCGCCACCCGGGTCTCGGCCGCGTCACGGAGGAGGTAGTACCGGTGCAGTGGCCGTGCCTACGGACGCGGAAGCCGGAGACCTGCTAATGCGAAACAAGAAAAAACAAACAACTAGAAAAAAAATACCGTGGATTTCCGGGGTACGAATTTGTCGTTTGTGTGTGTGTGTCGTGTGTGTGTGTGTGTGTGGTGTGTGTGTGTGTGTGTGGTGTGTGTGTGGTGTGTGTGTGTCGTGTGTCGTGTGTCTTGGTGTGTGTGTGGGTGTGTGTGTCAGACTCCTTGACAGGTCGTTTTGCGGAGGAAGGTGGAGGAGGTAGTCACTTAGGCATATTCGAGGCTAGTTTTTTTCATCACTTTCAAGTGAGCGAAGACGAGCGGGCGACTCCTGGACCTCTGCAAAGACCCGTCACACAAAATCTAACGATTGTGTAGCATGTAAATTTTTTGTTTTTTGTAGGGGAAAGCGTAGGGCAGTTATACTTTTTTTGTGAGCGTTTGTTTGGGGAGAAGCGGAGGAGGACGTTCCGACGCGAGACTGACTGGGCCACACTTTCGGATAATTTTCCCATCGGGCTGACCTTTTTTTGAGGGACATATCGTTTGGCTGGCTGGCTGACTGACTTGTTTTTTTCTTTGGGGGACCAGTTTGTCTTCATCTTTGCTGCTCACCAGCGGACCATTGGGTCCATGTGTGTGCGCCGTGTATATTGTGCGGTGTGTGTATATATTGTTGTACCGTGTGTGTGTGTGTGTGTCGTGTGTGTGTGTGTGTGTGTGTGTGTGTCGTGTGTGTGGTGTGTGTGGTAATATATATATGATATGCGTAGTTGTGTGTTGTGGTGTGTGTGTATGATATATATGGTGTTGTGCGATGTCCGACTACGACTTTGTCCTTGCCTTTTATTGGTAGAGGTAACTAGGGCGCAGTTGAATTCCGAGGTAATCCTATAGTATTTAGGGGGGAAAGAGGGGGAAAGAGGGGAAAGTGGTGAAGGGTGAGTGAGTCCTGTAATAGCCTCTAAGACACACCGGGCGTACCACCTGAGCCCTGAAACTTCTTCGGCCTCTCTTAGGACGTCAGGACTTGAGGACAAAAATTTATAGACAAACAAAAGTACTCGTTTAAACGCCCCACCACCCCCCCTACCAATGGACCGAGAACAAATATCCAAAAAGGTCCAATGTGCCGTAGCGCGTTCTGATAATTAATAAGAGAAGAATTAATAGTAATATAAATTAATAACAATGACGTAAGTGTCATATAAACAACTCCGCGGTCGTTCTTCGTTCAAGGTCAATGATATTATTTTCCAGCGCGCTACGTAGCTAAGTGCGTCACACATGTACAATTTCGTCAATATATACCTTAAGATTGGTTTAGCCTTAATATCGAGTTATCTCACTCTATAAATCAATAAGTTTACTTTGCCTTTAAGCAACTTTTTGTTTTTTTCGGGGTTAATAAAAATTAACGAAACATGGGCTGTAGTCACTGGGACTTCGCAGCTCAAGATCAGCGGCGAAGAAAACAGGGGCCCAAGGATACGTCCCCTTGTTAATATCGTAGGACTGGTAAAGTTCCAGAAATCTATAATGTACAATGAACAATCTATTACCTTTCGTTTGAATTTGATTATTCCTATAGACCTGAAATTATAATTCGACAAAAACAAAGATCCCATTCATTACAGAAATGGAGTCGGATCGATACGTAAAATCATTTTGGCGAGGATTTTGAAAAGACCTAAAACGGCTCGCGGGGGTCAGTCCTTGGTAAACGCTACTGGAGACTGGCGGGGCAAAAATGAGCATTTAGGGGCGCGACGTGGTCGTCAACTACCGTTTGCACAATTAGAAATTACAACGCATAGCTACAGATTTACTGCGATTTGCAACATGTGTCCCCGGTGCGTCAGGGAACTCACGCAGTGTCAGAAAATAAAACCCTCTCTTTTCCTCCGTACCCAAATCTCTAAAAACGGGGGAACAACGGAGCTGATCCAGATTTGCGTCCGATGTGACGTAATATCTGTGACCTGCTCCATCGAAATCAGTTTTCATCCTTTTCTCTGGAATCCATCGATCTGATTGATTATTAGCGGAGCAAATGATCAAAGTACTACGGAGGGAAGATATTTTGGATTACTGGTCTGGGGGGAGCTCGCGAGTGTGTGTGTGTATACACACACACACACACACACACACACACGTGTGTGTTTGTGTATGTTTGCATTTGTGTGTATTGTGTTTGTTTCCCGGGGAAAACACTCACGAGAAACACCGGCTGTTGTTATGCCTGCTGTGACGTTCAGTTACTCCGTTCTCCGCTTGTAATTATGCCAAAGCTTCAAAGTTGTATTTATCATCTGAATTTCCCGAAACAAGTTTAATATTCTGAAAACCGAGACTTTTTTTATTTGAAGTCAGATGAAAACAAACTGTAACGGACCCTGCCGTGTTATATATGATTACTATACACCTTACATTCATAATTTCAGCAGAGGGAGGGGGGGCGGCGCTGCGGAACAGCAGAGTGGCGAGTGAGAGCTGTCATCTTCCCTTTACAAGCTTCGTGTGATTTTGGAAATAAAAGTTTCATATTCTGAAAGCCAAGGCTTTGTTTAGTTAAAATCAAACAAAACACCCGAAAAACTATTATTTTACGCAAATCCACGTTTATTTTGAAATGAGCCGTTGCGACTTCCGACTGATTTCGATATCGATGTGCGGGTCACATATGGTCTGTGTTTACATTAGCATCGCTAACACTCAGAGCTAACCTGTACTGGAGATCATGTGTGTGAAGAAGCAGGAAGTAAAAAGGAACTCACCTTGTGGTATAACCGGCAAGAGAGAAAGCCTTTGAGCTCCATACTGTTTCAGAGATAATCCTTGATAATCCATGATATGGCGTTTCATCACGGCAGCATTTAGTTTAGACAGTAGCTGCCGGGTCCCGCATGAGCTCAGACCCCTCCTTTTTATTTATCAATTTTTTACTTTTTGTAAAGCTTTATACCCAAATCAGCACTTTTGAAACAGGAAGTGAAATAGAGGTATATGAGGCATGATTAGAATGGGTCATCTGTTTGGTATTTTGAGCAAAACACTTCGTAGACATGTTTTTATATATATCTGAGACTTATGCTATTGCCTACAAATAGCATGATAGGTGACCTTTAAATAAAAATATGATTTTGTTGAGTTGCATTGAACAAAAATGATGAGAATTTATTTAGTTTTTTGTCCGAATGTCTCAGTCTCAGCTGCTTCAGTTTTTATACATTTTTGTATTCCATTGCCACCTGAATCAAGTCATACTAATAACACTGTACCTCTATTTCAGTTAAGGTTGTTTAGGTTTCTTCAAAATGCTGTTCAACACATTATAGCTTGCCGTGTGTCAGTAAGAAAAGCACACGTTTTAAAGTGTATAATGAAACGTTAAAGACAGTCCTGACACCAACAGAAAAACAACCTCATGTAACGATCGTTTTCCACTGAGCGATTCCTGTTACCTTCAGCATCTTCTTGTTGGTGGAGTTCTTCCCACACTCGCGGCGCAGATGTTCGCTCATGCTCTGCAGCTCGCGGCCGAAGTGGATCATCCTCTCGATCGCCGCCTGGCTGCCACCGCACAGCTGCCTCTTCGACTGAGCCGACTCCACCTCTGCGGAACAGAATCATCTCATGTCCTTAAACATGTACAATGAAAGAAAGGAAAGCTTCTCCCTTTTAAAAAGTGCCATCAAAACAAAAACATCACAACAACAAACACACGCAGCAGCATACAAACTTACGTAAGAATAGAGTACAGTAATTATTTCCAGGGGTATAACAAAAAAATGTAATAAATAATAATAATAATAGCTATCGAGACATTCAACAGGGAACATATACAGCATTTAGATGGAGCGCTTACACTTATATGTGTAATGACAGGAAGGTAGTAGGGCTGTATATAAACACAACATGTATGTTTTCTACATTTCTTCTTTTTTTTTTTTAATGCTATTTTATTTCTATTGAGATGTTTACATTTTGGAATGTTTATTTCTAGTCTTTTAATTTTTATCGTACACTGCCATGTCTTTCTATGCTTTAGAGAGGGAATATATACAGCACAGGCACTTGGAGCGCGAGGGTAATAAAGCTGCCTGATTAATACAAATGTGAGTATGGTTCTGTGCAATATCCAAAATGCAGGAAGCACAACATCCGTTTGAGTCTAAATATGTGTTAAAATACATTTTGAAGGAAGTACTGTTGAGATTCAGAGATACCTAAAATCACGTTACAGAGACTTACCAAAACATAACTGTTGTTACAGATCCTCAAAAGTAAAACAATAAGTAATAACCTATTACTGCTAACGAGTAGAATAAGCCTAAAAGAGAGAGGCTAATTATGTATATATTTATACCAGTTTATTCTGTTTTCATTTGTATTCTTGCAGCTTTTTAATGACCATTTCAATTGTGTTTCTTTTGCTCTGTGTCTATTGCGGTTTCATTCCCTGATAGTCATGGGGGAAAAGGGAAGTAACAATAACCGTGAGAGCAAGCGAAAGAGGAGGCTGATTTGCCAAAGATGTTTGTGAATAAATCAAAAACAAAGAGGGCTCGTTAGCACATTTACTAAACAAACACATTTCTTACAGTAGAAAGCAACAAAACAAACAGTAACGTAGCAATTGCTTTTAATGTTGTTGTATTGGCTAAAATGTGCTTTATACATAAACGTACCTTTCCTTACCACTGGCATATTTACCCAGAATTATTGAAGTATGTATCCATGCTGATAAACGCTCTAATATATTAGTTATTAAATCCACACACACACTTTGCGTACCCATGTCTGCCTCACACTCGTCGGGCTCGGTCACGTGTTTGGAGCCGTTGAGGAACCCGTTGGAGGACGACTCTGTGACTCCGTTGGAGACGTGGTCCACCTCCATGTCCACATCGCTACTGAGGACAGACAGAGGGTTGTTATGGGCAACAGATCTCTACTAACCCTAATAAAGGAAGGATGAGTGGGGATATCATAGCGTCACTGAGGATTATAACCGTGAGTAATATCTCATGTCGAAAACTTTCCAGCAGACATGTTTGAAGTCAACCACTCACGCCTAGGTGTTCCTTTTTGTGTTGAATGTGTGTATTTCAAGTATAACTAACTGAGAAATAGTTGTTTTAAGTTACCCAACATTTCCTAATGATGCAGCTTCTCACTCACCTGTAAAAAGGTAAAGGGTGGATGGTTATATTGTTTGTCCAACTTAAGACTGTTGTTTGGACGGAGAGCTTTGGTCAGTATTATATTAAACTCACATGCCATCTCTTTGCATTGACATGCTTTGTACAATAGTCTCATTTATACACCATCCTTTGTTTGTATTTAAGCTTTAGCCGTTATATTATAATGTATTCTAACGTATTTCCTAACATGTTATATTGAGTATTCTTAGATTATATAGATATACATTTATAGTGTTGATTTCTATATATTTACTGTGTCTTTTTTCTGTTCCATACCACGAAAACCTGCTGCTGTTGCAAACAGGATCATTTCCTAAATTGGGATCAATACAGTACTGCTAGCTACCTATATATCTCTATCTCTTGTAGACTACAGCAGTTTTCCTACATTATCATATAGGAGTTTATCCTCTCAGAATATCTGCAGAGTTTAGAGTCAGTCAGATTTAAATTATTCTTGTTTCTCACAGTAATATATTTATGTAGATTTATACCCTTGAAGTGAATGTGGATTTAAGTTTCCTGTGTGGGCGTTGCAGTGTCTGAGGGGTTTAATAACAATAGAGCATGAATAAGCACATTTGTGTGTGTGTGTGTGTGTGTGTGTGTGTGTGTGTGTGTGTGTGTGTGTGTGTGTGTGTGTGTGTGTGTGTGTGTGTGTGTGTGTGTGTGTGTGGTGTGTGTACCTGGAACCTCCTCATGTCTCGGGGGTTCCCGGCGTTCTTCAGACAGTTCTGGTTACACTTGAGGAAGAACTTGAGGAAGAACCTAGAGGGACAGAAACATATGTATTATTATCATAAACATCAGCAGGAGAGGACTCTTTAAAGTAGAGACACTACATACTGATATACACCTGAACATCAGCAGGAGAGGACTCTTTAATGTCTCTACTTTAAAGAGTCCTCTCCTGCTGATGTTTATGATAATAATACATANACCAGATTGATGCTTTTAACTTCAACATAAAAAAAAAACGTGCATACGTGAGTCATGGAGTGGCCTAGCCAGTCTCCAGATCTCAACCCCATAGAAAATCTTTGGAGGGAGTTGAAAGTCCGTGTTGCCCAGCGACAGCCCCAAAACATCACTGCTCTAGAGGAGATCTGCATGGAGGAATGGGCCAAAATACCAGCAACAGTGTGTGAAAACCTTGTGAAGACTTACAGAAAACGTTTGACCTCTGTCATTGCCAACAAAGGGTATATAACAAAGTATTGAGATGAGCTTTTATTATTGACCAAATACTTATTTTACACCATAATTTGCAAATAAAGTCTTTAAAAATCTGACAATGTGGTTTTCTGGATTTTTCTTTTCTTTTTTTTCTCATTTTGTCTCTCATAGTTGAGGTATACCTAGGATGAAAATTACAGGCCTCTCATCTTTTTAAGTGGGAGAACTTGCACAATTGGTGGCTTACTAAATACTTTTTTGCCCCACTGTACAACTGCAACGAAAGTAACAAACTGGATAACTGGATGGCCTACCTGCCTGTCAGCCTTCCATCTGTGCACAAACTTATCTCGTGCCCTCATTGGTCATGTGCGCGTTCGTGTGTGTTGGAGGAGGGGCTCTGAAGATTTTTTTCCGGCTGCGTACTTTCAAATTCTAGTGCACTCGAGCTGGTTTCGCCATCCTTACCTACCCTACCTTTAATAAATGCTCGTATCTGTTGAGTGTAAATGCTCTAAAGATCTCCCTTGCTGTGTCTAATCCCAGAGTCTGTCTTGTCTCTTCAGGATGGTGGCTTCCTACCTGGTTCATCACAGCTACTGCGCCACGGCTGAAGCTTTCGCTAAATCCACAGACCAGGCCGTGCACGAGGAGCTGGCCTCCATCAAAAACAGACAGAGTGAGTCCTCATGAATGATGCTTCTAACGGGTTCAACACAGGAACCAGAAACTCTCTAATCTGAAAGGAAGTCGAAAGCTTGACCGCTAAAAGCAAGGGGCTGGATGTAGATCAACGCTCACACTTGTCGTCTCAAATGATCATATAATCAATTCTAACATATAGTCTTATACTCTGTTAACTTGTGTTGTAAGTGTTTAACAGAGACAGATGTTAAGGATTTACATTTCAGGAGAGCACAAGGAAGAGTAAAGGGGGTTTTCTGGTTTGATGATGGGATGGAGGAGCAGCTGTTTCCTCTCATGAATATACAGAGAGACTGTCAGCAGGACTTCTCTCTCCTCTGAGGGTGAAGCTGCTCTGTTCCTGCATTAGAGATCCATTTCACTTGAATATTGATTTTAGTTATATACGAAATGTTGAGAAATATCCTCATTAAATGAAACATGTCTGCACAGCACACACAGTGTTTTAAGTCTCACCTCTGATGCTCCCTGTCGCCGTGCAGAGATCCAGAAGCTGGTGTTGTCAGGCAGAATGGGCGAGGCCATCGAGACCACCACGCAGCTGTACCCCACCCTGCTGGAGAGGAACCCCGACCTGCTCTTCATGCTCAAGTACAACCCCCCCGCTGACTCAAAATGTTGTTGTTCTTCACATTTTATTGAATCAAATCACCTATTATATATTATATACGCCTGTTGTTACTGGAAGATCATCAGAAGCCTGTTATTACTTAAAACAAACTAAGATATTGACGGTTTTTCAACAAATTCCTGAAGATTATCGTTCAAAAAGTTAATGGTGCACTTCTTGTGGCATCTTTGGCTTTTATTGAAACTCTTCAATACTTTAAAGCAGTGATTGTGATTTAAGCATCAATATTGAAAAGTAATATTTAAAGAAATGATGAAAATAAAGTGAACTTAATGAATCTGGAAGAGGGGAGATTAAGTTATTTTACCGCCGTTATATACCGTATTTAGCTTTTTCTATAACCTGACCTGTCTTTAAACCATAATATTCAGATTATTTAATGACTCTTTTTTTTCTGTTTTCTCTACTTCTTTTCATTGTCTCCTTCCCATCTGTTGTCTTTTCTGTTTTTCCTGTTTACTCATTGTTTCTTTTCGTCTGTATTTCCATCTTCTCTCCTTCTTCCTCCGTCTCTCTCTCTCTCCCTTCCCTTCTCCCCCTCAGAGTGAGACAGTTCATAGAGATGGTGAACGGGACGGACAGTGAGGTGAGATGTCTGGGGGGTCGCAGCCCAAAGTCTCAGGACATTTACCCCGCCTCCCCCCGGCCCTTCAGCCCGAGCCACAAAGCCAGCGGCTCCCTGCCAGGTACACAGATACATACATACATATATTCTTCTCCATGTTACACACTGACAACGATTACCTTTTTACAGCCGAGTTTCTGTATCTGGAAAAGTGTTTAGTCTGAGCAGCTTGAACACTAATGGTATCTGTGCACGGCATGAAGAGTTATCTTTAGGTCATTCGTTTATCACAGTCTTCTATTTGTGAGCACTTTAGTTCATCGTGAACACTTTAGTTCATCGTGAGCACTTTCGTTCATCGTGAACACTTTAGTTCATCGTGAGCACTTTAGTTCATCGTGAGCACTTTAGTTCATCGTGAGCACTTTAGTTCATCGTGAGCACTTTAGTTCATCGTGAACACTTTAGTTCATCGTGAGCACTTTAGTTCATCGTGAGCACTTTAGTTCATCGTGAACACTTTAGTTCATCGTGAGCACTTTAGTTCATCGTGAGCACTTTAGTTCATCGTGAACACTTTAGTTCATCGTGAACACTTTAGTTCATCGTGAACACTTTAGTTCATCGTGAACACTTTAGTTCATCGTGAACACTTTAGTTCATCGTGAGCACTTTAGTTCATCGTGAACACTTTAGTTCATCGTGAACACTTTAGTTCATCTTGAGAATGTGCCAGATGTTTCCATGGCAGGTTGATAGCATTATAAGAAAAACAAATAAGAACACATAGGATAAGAGAAAAACAACACAGTGACACAGATCAGTCCCTAAAAAGCAAGTAGCATCAACAATACTTGACTGTTATTATTTCCATGATTTTAGAAGTCAAGCACAATTTAATAATAAAGTTGAACCACAAATAAAATAAAAACGTAACCAGTGTTTAACCGTTTCACGGTTAGGCGTCACAAATTCATTCTTTGCTGTAAATAGAGCTGCACCTTTTTAAAATAGGAAACACATGAATCTGGTTTAGTTGCGGAGGTCATTAGTGTAAAGCAGAGCCTTCTTGATATAAATCAAATCAGTAAAAACTTTATTTATATAGAACCTTTCTTACACAAAAAGGTTAGGGATGGTAGGCTTCACAAAACTAAAACTAAAACAGTCCATTGACAAAGCATAGAACACGTGACTTTGTGATTGAAAAACACATTAAATAGCAATAGAAGTAAGACAGGACTCAATAAAACAAGAATAACATTTCATTAAAAGTCAAATAACTGCTTCTTTTTGTTGTAACATTTTGTGGCTTTTGAGAAATGAAAATAAAAGTAACATTTGAAACACGTCCCTCTCTCCCCTGTTGTGTTCAGGGTCCGACGGCACCTGCTGTAATGGAGTGACGTCCAATAAGAGCCACAGCACCCCCCCTCACAGTCACAAGCCCTGCCCCCCCGCCTCACCCCCNACCTGTGCAATAATCATGCTGTCTAATCAGCATCTTGATATGCCACGCCTGTGAGGTGGGATGGATTATCTCAGCAAAGGAGAAGTGCTCACTATCAGATTTTTTTCAGATTTGTGAACAATATTTGAGAGAAATGGTTATTTTGTGTATATAGAAAATGTTTTAGATCTTTGAGTTCATCTCATGAAAAATGGGAGCAAAAACAAAAGTGTTGCGTTTATATTTTTGTTCAGTGTATATATGTAGGTGTCAGACTGTTGACCAAACAAAACAGACGGTTAAAAACTTCCCCTAAGACTCCTCAAAAAATCCTTAAAGATCAAGGATGTAGTACATTTTTTCAGAAAATAATAGCAGTTTAATCAATAATAAAAAATGTTTGCTGGTATCAGGCTGAATTGCAGGGTAATGGAAAGTTACTAGCAGGCTGAATTGCAGGGTAATGGAAAGGTACAGCATTTATGAATCAGAGAAACACGGTTTGGTAATATTCTGAAGTGAAAATGATCATGACTCAGGGCTCTACTTTGTTTTTTCCCATATGGACACTTGCTTGACAAGTATGAACACTCTTGCTTTGGCTAATGAGGATTGTGCTCCAGAACTAAATCATTGTTTGGGTGCATGTGGCCCCTGAACTAAAATCAGTTTGACCCCCCTGTTCTTAACACACAATTGAACACTTTTGAATATGTTTAAAGATTGGCAATTTCAACAAAATGCTAAAAACTGAGAAACAGAAGTTTCAAACCCTCTTCAAATAAAACCAAAACACTTTTTGTTTGGGTTTACCTTGCCTTACCCAAACACTGTGATCAAATTGGAGAAAGGAAACCTATAGCTCTAACTAGTTACACAACTAAAGCGTCATCCTTTCAGTGGGAGTCAAACAGCAGCTGGCTGCCGACCACACCTCCTCCACCTGCTGCTCAATAAAAGAAGCAGGCTCCCCCTCACTGTCTGTGTTTCAGAGTATTTATAGAAAAACAGAAAAAAGATTACAACTGTTTTTTTTGTTTCTAATATCAGAGTACTATAAAAGGAGTGAACATAGGTCTGAACTAAATAGCTCTTTGAGGAACTGACATTCATTTGTACTGACATGGATTTCCTACAGCAAGGTAGGATACATTTTAATGCCACTCTATTTGATACACATTAAGTGAAGATGTGAACTAGACGTGATATGTATACAGTAAAGTGTATTGTTGCAGCTCTTCTGTTTGAATGTTTTCATCAGCAAACAGACCTGGATATGATAAGGCATTCATGTAAAGTGTATATCATATGTTAATTCAAATTAAGCGTGAGAGTTGAAGCTACATTTTAATTAGAGAAACAAAACATAGGGGGAAATAAGGCAATGTAATCAATCATAAAAAACGTATAGTGGCATCCTTAATGACAGGCTAGAAAGAGCTACAGCATTTAGTGTAACACTGTGTGCTGATCTGCAAACAAGGCAACAGCTATACTGTATCTGAGATGTGTTAGCAACATTCCACTTTTTTTCATGCCATTCCTTGAATGATATAACGGAGACAAATAACGAACCATCTTCTAAACAGCAACACTACTGGACATTAGTGTGATGATTATGATTACAATTACAACCTCTCATATCTAATTATAAAACGGACAAGTCAAATCAAGCAATGTGATTGGTTCTTAGCACTGAACTGTAGTTACTTTCACAACAAGTCAGTATCCCTCCGCGTCTGAGAAAAACAGTATACCGTTGGGCTGAAAAGCAAACTGCCTGCAGTTTACTTTTCAAACTGGAACAAGAAAGCAGCGGAGAAGTAACGGGGCAGAAACCCTCCTTTTTACGCAGCGGTCCAGACAGAGACATCAAACGGCAAAACATATTCAGTGTGCAGTTCCTTTGGCATTGGGGCAGGGATGTCTAAATACTTTCCAAGGTTTGACATCATTAATTGTGCTACTTTTAAAGCAAGCAACGATGTTTTCAAATCTGTAATCAAAGAGGTCCGCAAAAAAGCTATCAACCAATCAGAT
>NW_011369947.1:28035083-28042043 GCF_000735185.1 Notothenia coriiceps
ATATGGCATTTCATCTCTATCTCTATCTGCCAGTAGAAATCTCTCTCTCCTCTCTGGAGCTCACATTGTGCCTGCGTGTTCCAAAGGGGGCGGGGCCGGCAGCTACTGACCCAGAATCATCCTTTAAAATATATAATCCTGAACTGTCAAACTACTGGAGCTTCTAAGACTCATTGTCAATCAGAATAATTTTGTATTTTAAAGTATTCACACACTAACTATGGGTTTGATACAGGATTTATGGTAAAACAACAACAGAAAAATCCAAAATATTTAATTTTTATTGTTACTAATTATTTTATAAAAACAAACGATTAGCTCTTATTATTAAAAAAAGTTACTGTGTATTTTTCCGTTTATACAGAGCACACTTCTTCTACTTCATATAATGTTAGACATAAAACCCCAAACAAGTGAATATATTTATCCTTATCTTTATTGTATGAAAAAGAAACAAAGTACAAAATCATGTAGAAAGTTTACAATATAAAAAGGTTGAAAAACAACAAAAACACACTGCATGTGAGTTCTAACAGAACCAAGAACATGAACACGGGCATCAAACAGCTGACTGCAGCTGGGTCTCTGCAGGTTCCATCAGGTCTTCTTTATACATCAAGGCCTTCAGAAATGATCAAAACAAGGTTCTTCTGCAACAAATATACAAAACAGTGAAGCTAAGGCCAGGTGAGAGCTGCACAGTGAAACAGACAGACAGACTTCCTCGTTCAATCTTTTAAAGTTCTCTAATGTGAACCTGAGTTTTTCATACATTACATAACTACACCGTAGTGGTGTTTATATATGACAGCAACACTTTAGTATAGTATAGAGGAAGATTTCTCGTGCTTTCCATTTCCTCTGATATACACATGGAAAGTGTGGAGAAACATGTGCCATCCAGTAATAAACCCTTTGTGCTTTACTGACAAAAGTATTGCTAATAATAATAATAATAATAATAATAATAATAATAGGACCATTGCTTAAAAACAGAATACCGTTTTATTTGAATGAGCCGTTTACTTTTTGTGGCAAGTACCAATTCATAAAGTTGACAGCATTCGAAATTATTAATTTCTTCTGCTTTTTCAAAATGATGGATCTACTTTGGGTGTGTTTTTAACAGCTTTAGCTCTCAATCTGTGTTTTAACAGTTACAACTCAAATACAGCTTAAATCATAGTTTTGATCAGGAATGTAAGAAAATAAATAAATAATGCATTGCGTAAAAAAAAAATCAAACAAAAGAAAACACGCTACAGATACAGGCTACATCCAAAAATAAATGATGCTCTTCATATGAGCAATAAACATCTTCTCCCAAAGTACATGGAAAGTAATCGCGTAACTGAAGGGGTCATTTTACAAAACATCATCAAATACTTTTTAACAATCAAAAGGTCCAAATCATATATTTTTCTTAAAATCTTGGAATACCATTTCAAATCCACTGGATTTAATTTCGCTCTGCTGATGCCAACGGCCACTCAGAAATACAAACATAACTGTGAACTCTCTCGCTTTCATAAGCACTTTCAAAGTCCATAAAAAAACGATTAACCTTCCAAAAGAATATTTACAGATTGCATCTTTAAACACTTTGCTCTAACACCGGCAGGATGAACAGAGAAGTCTGTCCTTAAATGACCTCAAATGACCTCAAACCATGCTGAGGCCTTAGCATTTAAATGTGATGCAAATGACACTGGCTAACTTAAACTGCTGTGTGTGTGTGTGTGTGTGTGTGTGTGTGTGTGTGTGTGTGTGCGTGCGTGCATGCGTGCGTGTTTGTGTGTGATAGCCCTGGTTTTCAGAGACTGGTTGCAGGAGTCACTGAGCAGAAGGCACGTGGTGTATTGAGAGGAAGAGGTCTCTGATTGGGAGAGAGCTTCACTCTGTGTAATAACATCCAACATTTGTCCTTGCGATGCAAACTCAGCGTCCAGTTTATAATAATACAAAATAAAGACAGTAACACTCACGTCAGACACAGGTCAGTTCTGTATCTTTGTACGTATACAAAAGGGAACAAATTGGAGGGATTTCATCCATTTTGGAAATAAGAACACATCCTCCAGTAAATGGTCACTGATATTAAAGACCCTGTGAAGTGTGCACCTGTGCATGATCTGTTATGCTAATATGTATAGTAATGACAAAAATTGTCCATTGGAACCCATATCAAAAGATGTTGGAATAGCAACGAATTTGACGAGTTTTGAATTTGCCGGGGAAATCTGCAGTCGACCTTCGCCTTCGTGGGCGTGGCTTGCGATCTACTGCGTGACGTCACGAGATGGACGCCGCTGCACTGTTTACATTCACCACCGTTCATTTTTTCTCTTTTTCAAAGTCGAATTTCTCAACGTTTTTGAGCTAGTATTTTCCTGGAAAGTGTGTCGGAGTCGACTGGAAGTGATTCCCAAACGAGAAAACCTGACAATGGAGGCGACAGTGAAAGAAAGAGGGAGGACAAATACACAGTGAAACGATTGCATTGCCGCTGGCCTGTAAGTAATGTTCAAAGTCTGGCCGAAGTGGGCGATGTTTCTGTTCAAAAAGATGAAGGTGGGCCTGGGCTGGTGTCATTGTTTGCGTAAGATTCGTTCATTGATCATGATAAAATTACAGGTTGTCGTTAAGGGCATCTGTGCTCAGCTCGAGGCAAACGGAGATTAGCTGTTTCACAAATAAGGAGAGAGGTTCTCCTGTGGGACTGAGAGAGATAACGTGCAGCTCAGGGAGGTAACACTGTAGCCTAAGTAATCCTCAGTGGTTTGGTCAAATCTACAGGAGCTCGTCTCANTCTCCAGAAAAAAAGCACCTAAACTACGACATGCAGAGCTACGTGAAGAGCAGGTAGACCAACTGGAAAAGTAACACCATTCAAAAGCTTTCTGATGCGGGTCTTAAAACAAAGTAGAGAAATTATGACCGTTAGTGGCCACAGGTGCGAAAGCTCTCTCCAGAGCTGCTGGAAGCCGAATCTCGGGGACCCGAGAAAGTGGAGCAATATTCTCGCCACGCCAAGCAACAACAACCTCAACCTACAAGTAACCTCGTAAGCCATGCTACTGATGCTGGACAGTTTTTCAGTGGGTGCACAATAAACGGCAACATACAAATGAATGTAAATAAATAGCCAAACAATGGATCAACGCTCTCTGTCTAATATGTTCGCTAGCTGTTAGTGTTGTTGCATAGCAACCACCGCACTACACATGTTTCGTGCAGAACGCAACGGAGGGATTATTTTATTTTGAACATCATTATTTACTAATAACCGTTTTATAAAAGCAATAGCTCACTTCAGGCCGTGATATATGCTCATTATATCACAGCTAAGGGGCGTGGTTCGGCCCGACGCGAATGAGCATATACCACGGCCTGTCGTGAGCTATTGCTTAAGTATTTGAGGTTTAATGCCAACTACCTGCAATTTAACCAATTCGGTCCTAAGGACGCATTTCACTAACGAAAAAGCATTAAAGCAAACATACCCTTACATTGGGGGTTAGCAGGCAAGCTGTCAGGCAATTTGAATAGAAAATGTAGGTGATTTGATATGACACAAAGAAGCTTATATGCTGCCTGCTTGTGATAGACACTAGTGAGTATATTGCATGGTGTGCAAAACTAAAAGCGTAAGATATGAAAATGACTTTGTGAGCTTCATCTCAGAACAACTCTTTAAATGAAGGAGAAGTCGGTCCTTTACTTGCTACTAGTTCCTCAACGTGTACGTTTATTTCAACTGTGATGAAACGATACGTGTTTTGTACTTTCAGACATAATAAGTGCTACATCAGCTGGCAAGGAGAAGCAGCAGGTCTCGGCAGCAGGGAGACGCAATGGACAGACACCTGATGACTTCAGCAGTATCTACAGCAAAGGTGAGAGAGAAAGCCGTTTTTGGACCGCCTGATATTCAAGACCAGGGTCTTCGGTCACTGATGGTCAGCATGTCCAGGGCTCTGTGAGGGGTATACAAATTCATCTTTATAAACTCCAATCAATCAATCCATCAATCAATCAGTGTGTTTCCATAGAGTGAACTACAAAAAACATGCTTGCCCACTTTCAGAAAAGTAGAGACTGGCACTGAATCACAGATAAATCATTAAAGATAAGCAGGCATGCCAAAAAATATAACCGATTTTAACTGACAGCTATTTATCACTTCTGATAGCCAAATGCTTATGCAAACATGTGCCATTTCTCCAGGTGAGGCAACTTTCATTTGAAAGAGAAATACTGTATGTGTAGGTGTGTCGGTGTGTGTGTGTCAGTGTGTGTGTCAGTGTGTTTGGTTAGTCCTTGAACTAGATTATCAAATTGTTGGTCCCCATCAAGAATAAAAACAAGTCTGCCTGTGCGCATTTGTTTTTTGTTTGTGATTAAGCGCATGTGAAAGGTTGGTCCCTGCAAGTGATGATCAGAGTTGTGTCTCCAGTGAGATTAAAAACCAGTATGTGTGTGTGTGTGTATGTATGTGTGTGTGTGTGTGTGTGTGTGTGTGTGTGTGTGTGTGTGTGTGTGTGTGTGTGTGTGTGTGTGTGTGTGTGTGTTTGGTGCACAGATCTGCTCCCAGCTGCAGGAGGCGAGGAGATGACCAGAGGGTTCCTGCAGGAGCTGGTTCACATCCTGTTGACCTACATCAGCAAGTCCAGTCAGAGGAGCTCCAAGGTGCTCACCGGCTTCAAACAGCAATATGGTGTTCAGCGGGGTTAGGCAATTAAACAAATATTTCTCTTTGTGTTTTAGGTCCTTGACTTCCACCACCCTCACCAGCTGAGGGAGGGGCTGGACGGCTTCAGCCTGGAGCTGCCCGACCAACCAGAGAATCTGGAGCAGATCCTGGTGGACTGTAGAGACACTCTCAAGTATGGTGTCCGTACAGGTGCGTGTGTGTGTGTGTGTGTGTGTGTGTGTGTGTGTGTGTGTGTGTGTGTGTGTGTGTGTGTGTGTGTGTGTGTGTGTGTGTGTGTGTGTGTGTGTGTGTGAAAGGTTGGTTCCTCACAAGTATTGATCAGCTCTTGTTGCCCAATGCAAATAAAAGCGAGTATGTGTGTGCGGCTGTGCGCACATAACAAATGTAATGTTTTCTTAACCTTGTTATAGTTTCATTCATGACTAATAACAGCATATTTTTTTAAATAAAGTATAACAATAATCTGTTTAGTGTTTACCAACTACTACATTTTCCCTGTAAACAAGCATTATTATTATTCACAGTTATATGTATTGCTCCAGTCATCAAGGTAGTGGTACAAGGAAGTGAAAGGTTTTCAATTTGCTTCATTACATGTACTTGTACTTGTTTGCATAACGCACAGTTAAAACAGCACACAAACTCGAACTAGACAATTAAACTCATTTCACAACACTTTTAAACAGCAACGCGTACTGGAAATAAGACTTTCATTGTGTGTCATTTCATCACTTCCTCTTCAAGTCATGGAAAAATACAACTCTAAGAAATATTTGTGTATACGTGTGAACACATTTACATTTGACAGCACTCAAAGAGATTACATTATGATATGTGGAAATCAGCTTGTGCTTTCTTGGCATCGAACAAAGAAATTAATTTTGGGTTATTCATCTTGTACAAACATTCCTTATTCAGGACAACCGTCACCTGAGGCACTGCTTGCGCAAGTGGCTCTTTGCTTCTTCATATATATTTAATTATAAAGCTTCGCTCTAACAAACTCTCTTGTGCAATATTGTGCAATGCTTTAAAGTAAATGTTAAAGTAAAGTAAATGTGGAAAGAAATCCCAAATGGACATCCAGTTGCAGGGTAGCTTGTGAATTTACTCCAAATGTCACTAAAGTCTTATTTAAGTGTTGAATATAATTCAAATTTTTAATAAAAATGTGCAAATGAATGATGTAGTGGTAGAATTACACGATGTATATCAAAACTGTTCCTAAGTACAATACTTGAATAAATGTACTTAGTTAATTTACATCACTGCTTAAACTTCAAATCTCTGTGAAATGACTGTGCGAGCAGTAAGGGCCTGATTGGTCACATTTGACTTTTTGTTTTATCTTTATTGCTATACTTTAAAGTGGACCTATCATGCTATATTGGAAAACATACTGCTCATACCCAGTGGCATTTTTTTATGTACAAAAGTGGTGGGGCACAAAAAACGTAGATGTCTATAAGCTTCTGCAGTGACGTGCAGAGAGGTTCATGGCTGGCGAGGCACTGACTCTGACTCTTCAGGTTTACAAATATTATATTTTGACCTAAATCAAAATATAATATTATTTTCAAAAGCTTTTTTTGTCTGATGCTTCGATTAATTTTAAACAGACAGTTCAACAAAAGGATACCCAAAAAATGTAATGTTATCATTTAAATATTGAATTGTTCTCTCTTAGCCTCTTAAGCACTGAGCCTGTTTTTCAGATTTCAGGCTCCAAAATGCCACTAACACAGCAAAGACTATATCTTCACTTCTAAAAGGGGTAAATTAATAATCTTTTCTCTCAAAGCAAGGTTACATCTGTGAGTTGGATGTAGAAGTGTCAGAATCAATCTAGATGTTTTTATTTTAAAGTAAATTCAGATGGAACATAGTAAAAACATGTAAATAATAATGTCCGCCTAAAGAAAAACCATTACTTATGGTGAAAACCACCCTTGAATGATGGGTTAGTAGACTAAAAGCTTTAGGAATCCAAACTATAACATATAATAAGTACCCTGTATCAAGATTGATGCAAAACAAGTGAAATTTGACCTTTTTAGACAGGTTTAGAAAAATAAAGTCCAGGCGGACTCACCTCTGGATAATTTGGGAACCATCGGTTCCATTTGACCTTTTTCACTTTAAAAATAATTGTATTACTTTGAAATATCACTATAGGTATTCATTCCATCCAAATACAACTGTTGTGACATTTTTTTAAAAACATGCTCCGTTATCCTCTTAGGCCC
>NW_011369947.1:28042064-28064670 GCF_000735185.1 Notothenia coriiceps
AAAAAACATACTCTGTTATCCTCCCCACAATGCTAACAGTGAGCCTCTGGATTAGCCCTTAGCGAAAAATGCTAACATATTATGCACCGGAAATCCCTCCTAGCTCCCTTATTACTTATCCCAGCTGCACATCCAACACATCGTTTATGATCGTGATCGATTATTTCTGAAACAGTATGGAGCTCAAATGCTTTTTCTCTTGCGGGTTTATCACAAGGCGAGTTCCTTTTTATTTCCTGCTTTTTAAACACATGTGCTCTCCAGTACAGGTTAGCTCTGAGTGTTAGCGAGGCTTGCTAATGTAAACAATGACGAGATTACGTCCAAAACACGTCCGGCATTGTTTCTGATAGCAACTTTCTGTGGGTCCGCCGCCGTTTTGACGTCATATCGGCAGCAAATCTGTATCCGCTCGTTGTAGCCCCGTTTTTACGAAAAGAGAAAGCGTTTTATAATCTGACGCTGCGTGAGTTCCCCAACGCACCGGGGAGCATACTTGCCAACCCTCCCGATTTTCGCGGGAGACTCCCGATCTCATTGCCCTCTCCCGGTTTCCTCCCGGGGTCATATTTCTCCCGCATTTCTCCCGATTTCTGACAAAATCTGATTTACTCAGGACTGCTTTCACTCAGACTTTAATAAAGCTACACCATTGTTTGGTTTCCATGGTAACACGTCTCTTTAGTAGCGCGCGCAACTGAAAGTCTGAGAGGGTGAGGAAGATATATCACAGAAAACAGAACAATAATCGACTACTCTACTCTCTGCTCACTACTTTCCTGTGAAATACAGGTCCAGCCCACACATATGCTCCATCCAGGATGGACATCAAAAAGTGCATTTTGCATGATCATTCTCGTATTACTTTTTTTTCAGGTCATCCCCGTTTCTTCAACCAGCTGTCTTCAGGTCTGGATGTGATTGGTGTAGCAGGAGAGTGGCTAACCTCGGTAGCCAACACCAACATGTAAGATCTCAACAATAAAAGTTTACTCAAGGACTCTACCTTACGCACTTGTTTTTTTACTTGTTTACTTCTTCTTATCAAATTCAAGTATTTATACTTATTGGATGTATTATGTCAACAGATTTCACAAAGCTGTATTAGGTTAGTCGAAAACAATAATATTAAGTTGAACCTAATATTTTAGTTTGAACTTAATATTATTGCTTTCAACTAACCTAATACAGTTTTGTGAAATCTGTTGAAATACAGTAATACACTTAATTAAAGTCAATGGTTCAGTTTTTTCAGTGTACAGCTTATGAAATAAAATCTAAATTCTTAGAGTCTAGTTGGGTTCTCATAGCATGGTGCAGGATTTCTAAAACCTAAAAAAACCCATTTAAAATCAAAATGTTGGATTTCTTTTTGATATTTCCTCCAGACTGTCATTGTTAGAGCAAAGCTTTTAATGAAAAAGAAAGAGCCACGTGTAAGTCAGTGTCTCATGTGACTGCAGGCCATTAAACACGAGTCCTGAAACCCAGAAATTAGTTAGCATTTTGATATTTTTCGGTAGAGGTAAACATTTTTGTGGTTAACAACCGCTGAAAAGATGTTCACGTTTATTTCTACAACATAAAATATGTCAGTAAACACCCCACTGGCTAATGTCTGAAGCTTGAATTTGTGACTCAATGCTCTAAACGTCATTACGCCGAACGTTAGCCACCTTTAGTTTAGCGGTGGTGATGTACAGACATGTGACCGTGATGAGGTTCCTTTACAGAAACAAACGTTTGCAAGAACCGAGTTATAAAATGAGTCTTTTGTCTTTACAGTATAATAATACAACTCAATGTTTTTCTTTTCCAGGTTCACATATGAGGTGTCTCCTGTTTTCATCCTCATGGAGGAGTTTCTGCTGAAGAAGATGCAAAGCATTGTGGGATGGTCTGCGGATGTGGGGGATGGAATCTTCTGTCCAGGTAATGGATGCAGGAATGAATGGATGGATTGGAACTTATTTTGAGAAACATTTGAAAGATTTAGGTGTGATGCTGAACATATCAAGAAACAAAAAGTTTAAGGTATGATGTCACATTTATTTTGCTTCAGAAGTCAGGAGCAAAGGGTAGTCAGTATGTCACCCGTAAAGCAGGTTATAGAAAGTTACTTTTTAAATGAAATTATGATTTATTTACTTTTACAAACAGTTAAGCAATCGGGCAGATGTCAGATATTTACTGCAGGACAAGGCGCTTTCACACCAGAGCACTTTTCCCAGGAATAGTTCCGATAGTTCTTGGGATTTTGGTTTCACACCAAAAAGATCTGGAACTAGAACCTAGTTTGCGCAAACCTTTTCACCCCTTTTCAGTCCCTGCTAGAGAGCAGGGGCTTTCCCGGGGAGAAAAAGGTTCCAATTTCTGATTGGCTGGGCGAATTGCAAACCATGCCCCGTAAAACTCAGAAAGGTTTTGTGAAGCCGCCATTTTATTTGCTCGCATTAGCATTATTAGCATCAGCATTAGCACAAACGGAGAGAGACTAACTTATGGAAACACAAAAAAATATGGGAGCGGTGGGGATGAGGAGGTGTCGGCGCTTCTGGCGATTAACTCGGAAGACGCTAACCAGCAGCTTCTACTGAAGCTAGTCCCCAACTCCGGGGACTTCGGGTGGCAGTATACGCCGTGAAGTTGTTTGCGGACTGCCAGTAAACCCAGAAGAAGAAGAAGTGACGTCAGCGGCTTCATTTGCGTAATCCTCCCTCAGGGACTTATTCCGGTGTGAACGCGATTTACTAGGACAGTTCCAGGGACTAAAGAGTTCGGCGGGACTAAGTACTGGGAACTAAGTACGGCAAAGAACTTGGTGTGAAAGCGGCTAATGTGTTTTCCCGCCTTTTGTGATTATTTGCCCTGCCCTGATTTATTCCACCTGTGTGTGATCACCACCAGTACTCTCTTGTAGCTGTGTCTTGTCAATGTGATTCGTTTCTGAATGTATACTAGCCTGTTTTACACAGTGTCCTCTGTTTGCTTGAATAGGTTTCCCCTTGACGTTCTCATGTGGTTCTGCTGTCCATGTTTCCATCTATGTTTCCTTTCTGGATGTATCCTCGTGTTCCCTGTGGATTTGCTGACAATTTTTTCCATCCAAGTTCCTCATTTGTGTTTGCTGCTATTGTTTTTTATTACCCTTGCGGGCAGGGAAGATAGTGGCCGACCCCCCCCCCACCCTGGACACACCCCCTGTGTTTCATCAGGACCAAAACCTCTCGCTACCTGAACAGTTTCTTCCCCTCTGCTACCGGCCTCATCAACAAGCCCCCCCCCCTACTAACACTTTACCTCAGCCACATCATAGACTCTATGCATTACATTAATGCACACAATATCTGTTTTCTTTTTTTTTTTTATTACTGCCGATTTCTATTCCATATTTTGTTCCTTTTTATTCCATTTATATGTAAATACTGTTATTTTTTTACTTTATTTCTTGTTATTTTTTTATATTTTTCTAGTTCTCTGTCTGTGTTTTTAATTTGTGTTTTACTTTTACGTATGCACCACGACATCAAGTCAAATTCCTCGTACGTGTCAACCTACCTGGTAATAAACATGTTTCTGATTACAAAGCTTGCCTTTCGTTAGTTATGTCGACGACTGTGGCTCTGATGTAGCGGAGGCGTGTGGTGCAGTTCGTTGTGCGTTGGTGTTCGGATCAGGGGAGCACAGGTTCAAACCCCACTGCAGTCAGCATGTCGTTCTTCACCCCAAATTGCTCCTATGGGGATTGTCCACAGTATTGAGTATGGAAGTCGCTTTGAATAAAAGCGTCTAACAAGTGACATGTAATGTAGTGTGGTCGTCTGACAATCGGATATCGAAGTATCCTTTTGGCAAGATGAGTGAANGTTCTGGCGATTTACCCGGGACTTCGGGTGGCAGTATACGCCGTGAAGTTGTTTGCGGCCTGCCAGTAAACCCGAAGAAGAAGAAGAAGAAGTGACGTCAGCGGCTTCATTTGCGTAATCCTCCCTCAGGGACTTATTCCGGTGTGAACGCGATTTACTAGGACAGTTCCAGGGACTAAAGAGTTCGGCGGGACTAAGTACCGGGAACTAAGTACTTGGTGTGAAAGCGGCTATAGACTGTATATGGTTGGACACTGTAACAGTAGAGGAGTCTGGGGGAATTGCACCAACTTTTAAATAACTTTGTTTAATAACAGCAACAAAATTAAACAGTATGAACTGATTTGTAAATATAAATACAAATCTAACTAAAGGTTTTCATGAATACCTACTTTTATTGTGAAATTGACATGTGACGTATTTTTACCCTTTAACCGAAATCAAGAACCGATAAGAACAGAAATCGATAAGCAGAACAGAAATTGGAACCGGTATCGTTAAAATCCAAACGATCCCCAACCCTACACATTAAGCATTATTCTCAGCTTGAGGTGTCCAAAAGGCACTTTCTAAATCGTATGATTGTATTGGGATACAACAGACTTCTTTATAAATAATGGTTTTAGTAAAAGCGTCACAAATAAAACTGAATTGTACCTTAGAGAGCTGTCTTTACCTACTAAGTCATTGTATCCACATTACTGATGATTATAACATCTCACTATGTTCATTTTTTAGGGTAACGGTTAGAATATAAAAGCATAGCCAATCATCACAATGTCAATATTGAGATATTTGGTTGTGTCTTCAGAAGTCCAGGAAAAGTTTACTTTATTTCAATAACAGAAGTTTATACATTAACACATTTACCATTATTCTCAGCATATAAAGGCATTTTTCATTACATGCATTAAAATATGTGTCCTGCCTATACAGTGCAACAAAAAAATACAGACTCAGGTTTTGAGTGTGGTTGCTTTTTAAACTGTGCATTGTGTTTCCTGAAGGAGGAACAATATCCAACCTGTACAGCATCCTGGTGGCCAGATACCACTTCTACCCCGAGGTGAAGACCAAAGGCATGGGAGCCCTGCCCCGGCTGGCCCTCTTCACCTCAGAACATGTAAACAAACCACACACACTCACTGTCACACACACTCACTGTCACACTCTGAAGGACGGGGTTGTTTGAGTTCAGGAGTTATTGTCTGAGCCAGATTATAAATCAGTTTGAGGTTTCACAGGGTCACACAGAAAATAACTTTCAAATGAAAACAGTTTTCTTTTAAACAACGAGAGAACACAAGCCTATGTTTATCTCCGGAGTGTCAGTCTCCAACTTCACTCGTGCCTTCCCTTCGTCGATGTTATATACTTTATAATCTTGAAGTGTAACCAGAGGGGGTACTCTTACTCCAGTAAAAGTAGCAATACTAGAATGTAAAAGTCTACTACCAAATGTAAAATTTTAAATATTTTATTATAATTATTAATGCATTAATGTGTTCATCATTTCAATGTTTCACTTTGTACAAGAGGGGATTATTTGAATTACTTTATATACAATACTAACCTATAATAATAAATTACAATGAATTATCTGATTTATATTTTTTAAGTAACTAAATATTTCCATACAAAATGTAGTGGAGTAGCCCAATGTGAAAATACTCAAGTAAAGTACAAGTACCTCAACTTTTGACTTAAGTACTGTACTTGAGTAAATGTATTTAGTTACATTACACCACTGGATTTAACTAAATATGGTCGCTGTGACTGAGCATGTCTGCACGAGCCGACAAGGTGGATGCATGTGATGCGTTCAGGTCCTCAGGATTTCTCACTCTTCAGCGTCAGATAGCCCCTACACTGTATACAGCATCCCTACAGTGTCCTGAATCTGACCCTACGTACACATCCTAGCTTTAGCCAGGGCAGGGACATCTGCACATCTTAAAATGACACTTAGTTTTTTACTGAATACATTTGATAATACACCATTATTTTATAAAACACAGCACTTCTTCCATAGTGGATTGTAAAGCTGTGAACAAATGCAACGTCCGTCTGACCCACCGTGGAGCGATGAGATATGAACTAAGGTTTCTTTTATGTTTGAGAATGTTNTTCTTTATATCTATCTGGGTCCTAGACTCGAAATATCAACAACTATTGTTGGGAATTCATTCCAAATCCAAATACAATGTTTTCGTTTATATGAAGCACATTGGGATATAGAGAGGCAATCATGTGGTTTGGCTGATGTGTTGCAGTTGCATGGTCTGGCATGCCACTACACGGAGTCAGTAAAGACCCGTATTTCACTGAATGGAAAACCATTAACAAGAGCCCTGTAAAGGAAATGTCTGATTGGTTGGGTTAACGCGGTGTATGTTCACACATTCTTATTGCATCCCATGTTTTGGTGTATGTAAGAAGTTCGCGATGTGAGAGGTCGACAATTTGAATTGTGTAAACTGTCGTTGTTACTCTTAAGTTTATAACCATCGGTCTGAAGTGGTACACACTAAAACAGATTATCTATCATAGCTTTGTTGTTTGCACCTGTTATGTCTAACCTTCTTCTTTTGTTCTGTTACTCATCCGATGTGTTTCCTTTTTGTCTGGCTTTCTGTTCGTGTAGTTTGTTTGAGTTTATAAATACAACCATTTGAACAAGGAATGGTGGAGCTGCAGAGATATCACTACCTTGCAAATCATAGCGAGCGGACTTAACAGACAATACGCAGTATTGTTTGTGTAATTCTGCATCGAATATATTACATCAACAAGGATTGAGAAGCTGAGGAGCCTGAGGTCTGGGCTCCGGGAACGACATCACGTTACCGGAGGAAAACGTAAAGAAAAGTACACCAACTCAGAAATCAGAATATAACGCCAAGTAGGCCTATTTAATGTGGAAAGGATAATAGAAGCACACGATACATTGATTACTTATTTAAGGACGAAATAACATGCAGGCAAAATACGTGGCAAGAGTACAAAACAGAATATAGACAGAAGAAAGGGTGACTCGAGAATGAAAAATAAATGTTGTATATGATGAAAGAGATATAAACATATCGATTTATTAAGTGGATGTAACCATGTAAGCGAGAATAGTAAACCCCAAGGTCATTTTTTCCCCAAACTGTATTCATCATGCATTCAGTGTGTAGCTGTGGTGACACTTGTGTTACGATAGATTACAAAGCATGTTCGTATCTCTCGCCCTCACGTCTCCTGCGTCTTGGCGCCATGTGTCGCACTGGAACACACCGCAAAGACTTCAGTGCCGACGCCCATAACCGGCGCACGTACCTGGCAGCTAAGCGACGTGAGTGGACGAATGGAACTCATCCTTACACAGTCAGACGCGGCGGATAGTGTTAGGTGCGTCATCAAAGAGGCAACGAACCGGACAGAAGCATAGGCGTGATACAAGAAGAAGAAGAACAGAGTGCGCTGATAGTAAACAACAACAAATAGCGTGACGTCTCCAGATTTTATCAACTCTACACGGAGAAGCTCATGGGCGAATTTCACCGACCTGTTGATGAAGCTAGGAGTTCAATAAGAAATCTCTGATTTGCTCTTCTTAATGAGTTTGTTTGGGTTCCTCACTTCCGTTTCGCATTCTCATGCACTGATTCGCGTAAGCTGAACAGCAATCAGGAGTGATTTCTCTGAGCACAGACAGAGACATCGCCAAGAATAAATACAACACTGTCAAATCGGACGGCCGAAGGTGTCGGCACGCCGAACAAACACGACGTGCAGTACTCCCATGTCTGTACGGAACGCCCTAGACAGAAAAAAAAAACAGAGAGAAAAAAAAAGCGATAACGGGTTAAGTATCTCTTGCGCACGAGATACTAACTCGTGCGCAACGAGATACTAACCCGTGAATCCTGACTTTTTTTTGCGGGAGAAAGTTCCGTCCGCCAAGAGAGGAAAGTGAAGCCCACAGGACAGCAACCATTTCACTCCCGTGCACGACTGTTATGTTTACGTGGGAACATGACAAGTGCACTCATGAGAGATACATATGTTCGTACTCAGATCTTCACTTTAAGGGAGCATTCCGTCCAGTAGACAGAAAGGTGTATGGTCACTCCAGGAGGCAGCGGGACCGAATAGTAACTCAGAAAGAGCAGCAAGGCTCAAGAGCTTTTACGACACAGACACATTATATCACCAGTGTTACTAATTGAGACAGCTATAAAGAGTCGAACCAACAGGCTGTTACGTTTACCAACACACACCTCTACACACAACCCCCGCGAGCGCGCGCGAAGCTGCCCCGATTAACTCCCTTTTTATTAGTTTTATGGAGGAGATCGACCGGTGCATCAGGACGCAGTGATGCCCGCCCGGCAAAATCAGCCCCGGGAAATGCTCACCGACCCAACACGACGTAAACTGTCGAACGGGGGGGGCGAGCAGTCCGAGACACGTGGCTCGTCGTGTGCTGTGTTTGAGTGGTTTGTCCCACAAAAAAGCTGCGGGGCAGAAGCAGGTACTCTGCGCGAAGTCACGGCCCTCAATCCACAGGACAACAGAACTGAGTATTTATACACACTACTGTTTTGCCAATCCGGATGTATAAAAAATACACGTAACTCTCACCGCCAAACAGCTCATAATTAAGTCTGACATAACAAAATAACACAATCTCATATGATAGAATACATCAGACATACCCACGTAAACATACACTATCCACTTTCCATGATCAGAAACGATTTCGTTCTACAAAGCGCAACGAGAACATCCGAATAAGAATTTATTTATTTTTCTCTTCCCATCTAACATGTTAAATCGGGCGCGAAGGTATCGGCACGGCCGAAAAAAACTACGGACGCTGTTGGCAATACACACCAATCTGAGTAGGACGACACAGACGCTCATCGACGGCTGACATCAATCAGACAGTCATCGACGCCGACAATCGCTGGTTTAACAAGATTTACATGTAGCAAGTAAGCCATTTGCACGCTGCAAGCTGGAAGAGGTTAAATAATTTAATTGCTACATTTTCACTTCCATATCAGTAAACACTGAAAACGGGTCCCACAGACCCAAACAGCACACAAAGGGTTAAAGGTAAGCATAATATATGTAAAAATGTGCTGAATAATATATACACAAGCAAAAAAAAAAGAAAAGAGGAGGAAAAGAGCTCACAACTTAATTTTTTGAAAGTAAGCTCTCATCCAAAAAAAGGTTGGAGACCCCTGCATTAGAGCGTAACAACTGTACTATAAGTTTTGAAATAAATATGTGTACTGTTCTGGCAGGTAAGTTCTCCACATTCACCAGACCTGATTCATTTTGTAATATTCAGCAACCCATGAAATAGTACAAAATGTCACTCTTCAAGGAGGAACCTCTATGGTGTCAGACGTGGATGACACTGACAAAGTATCTACTAGTGAGACGTATCACTGTATTCACAATGGCGACTGCTCATTAGGGGCAGGTGGGGCACAGCAAAAGTATTACAAATAATGATTACAACAAAATGCAAAAAATAAATAAAAATATATATTGTGGTGCCGAGAGATGGGAGTCAAAGGCGGGGTATCAAACGTACAAGCTAGACTTTTATTAAGCATCTGCAAACACATGTAAACACTCCAAGCCCGGGAAGCGAATACCGGCGGAAACAGGAAGTCCGGCTCATTCAAATGTCCGTGCAGAACAATACCCCAACCCATAGATCCGCGGGTGAATCATGTTAATCACCACAATATAAAATATATGTTAAGATCATGTTTAATCATCTGATTCGTCTGTACATTGCTGTTTTAGTCTGTGTTCTTCTAATTAGTGTCTACAGTGTGTGCCTATTGAGCTGTTTTGAGCCATGTGGGACAAAACCCGATCATCCCCTCCCTCTCACTGTCTAACTGAACGGTGACTGTAAAAACTACACTGCGCATGCTCAAAGAATTTTTAATGTGTGTGGCAAAAAAATAATGACCATAGGAGCACTGAGCTGCTATCCCCACATACGTCATCTCACATAATTCAGAGCTGATTGTCTGTAAGTACGTGTGCCGCAAAAAGTGTGGTGTGTGAAGAGCAGACGAGAGAGCTGCAGTGACGCGTCCTAAAACCCGGAAGTAAGCTGCGCATGGGTTCCATGGCTTCCCTCCACAAAAAAGCGATGAGATTTCTCCATAGGATTTTAGAAAAATAGCTCCAAATAAGATCTGTGGGAAACGTACCTGTTAGATAAATGCACGTTTTGTTCAGCCGGATAATATCCACATGTCTACCCTACTTTTATAGTTTTCGAATCATAAATCTATCGATTAGATTTATGATAGACTTTTGAAACTACAAGAAGATAAGGAGGACTTTTACAAAAAAGTAATAGAGATTTTTGTCCAGAAGGATAGCCAAATGGACTTCATCTTCAAGTCAAGGTAAGACCGCAATTTTATTGAAAATGGGATTTTACCAAGAGAGAACAAATTCAATATTTAAATGATAAAATTACATTTCTTGGGTATCCTTTTGTTGAATGATAAAATTACTTTTTTTGGGCATTAAAATTAATCGAAGCATCAGACAAAAAAAGCTTTTGAAAATAATATTATATTTTGATTTAGGTCCAAATATAATATTTGTAAACCTGAAGAGTCAGTGCCAGTGCCTCACCAGCCATGAACCTCACTGCAGAAGCTTATATATAGACTAAGTTGTTTGTGCCACACCACTTTTTTACATATAAAAACGCCACTGCGCATTTGTTTAAAAAAGGTAGCGACAAAAGCAGGCAATACCACACATTTTAAACTACACCTAAAACACAACCACCCCATTCCGTTTTCCCAGCTGGGAGCAAACACGGCAGCTGGAGATGGAGAGCCCCCACCTTCCCGACAGTTTACAATCAAAGATGCATTTGCCCGACAATGCAAATATGTTGGTGTTCCTTGCTCGAAAACTTTGAAAAACAGATTTGGATATGGCCTGTTGAGGCATCTGGGTCTTTGTATGGACAGTGGACTGTACACTTGAGTGTTGTTTTAAGGAGGGTTCTTTGCTTGTGAGACAATGTGTGCTCATATTATTTATAGATAGATAGATGGATAGAGCGAGAGATCTGTTTTCCAGCCCGAGTCTATTTAATTTATTGTTTTGGTTGTGTGATTTAATTTATTTATTATCATTTAATTAATTTGTTTTATTTATTATATATCATTTATATATTTTAATATTATTTCATTTGCAATGTTGAATGTTCAATATAAAGTTATGTTTGAAAGTACTTTAACTATTATTATATATTATCATTATGTCAGTGGTCTAAAATGGTCTTACAACAGTGCCGACAATATTATCGTTTATCGCAATAATTTCCAGGAAAATGTATCGTCCAACAAAATTAATTATCGTGACAGGTCTGTTGGCACCAAAGAGTTCAAAACACAAGGCACAAAATGAACTTAAGTGGATGATAACATACAAAGTATGGAATTAATGTGTAGTCCAAAATAGGACATAACTTTTCTCTCAATGTCAGTAAGCCATAAAAATTAACAAACAAACAATGTGAGGTTCGTTTTTTGCTGATATTTGGACATTTCTTTCATTAAGGAAGCAGTTGAGAACATTTGAGAAAGATTAATGACGGTTTAAAGCAGTCAATAAAATATATATTTTATCCAAATTGTGAATCACTGCAACCAGGACAAGTCCTTGAGCATACTGTCAAAAATGGCCACAAAAATATATAAGACTGTTGCATGAGAGATTAACGGCGGACAGAGAGAGATCAACACACACTTCACCAAACTTTCCCCTGGCCGAGATAATAAAACAGTTGGATCATTCAATATCTGACATTTTTAAGGCGGGCCAAGATGCTAAAAAATGTGCATTTAATGACCCGCCATACAAACTGCACTTGACTTTATCACATGATTGTAACTTCATGCAAGTCAATGGTGTTCCCTTTGTTCTGTTGGCATGCGAGGCAGCAGCTATGCCAGAAAATTCATTTAATTTGGACACAGATTAAGGGTTGGAACCTGTATTTAAATGAGTTTACTCTTGAGGTACTTCGGGGATAATTTACAGCTGCTTCAGCATTTTGAACGCAAGTGAGCCAAATAATTGAAGTTGGACCATATTGACTACCTGGGTGGAAAGGAGCAAATCCTAGAAGCTGATTGTTTGATTTCTTGAGAAGACGGAGGACACATATTCTTATTTTTGTGAACAGTAGAAGGATATAGAACAGAACTCCATGCTGCAATAATGAAATGGAATAATGAAACACTTCGCCACTTGAACGAGAGGATAAACAAGTGTGTGAGTTAAAGATGCTACTCTGAACGGTCTGAACCTCACGTGCCTGTGGTTAACCCTCCCTCCTTCACAATCTCCCTCCTTGACTCCTACTTTTGTTTCTAACTGCTATACAGTAGACTGTGCTTTTGGCTCGACGGTAAACAAAACAATTTCTGTCTGTCTTCCTGCAGAGAGCGAACAGGCAGCTCCATGAGGGGACCAACTGCATCACACGCTGCAACAGGAGCTGCTGCACCCTTATAAAGTGTGTGTGTGTGCGTGCGTGTGCGTGTTTGTGTGCCATCCGTGTCCGAGTGTGAGTCGAAACTAGGTGACGTCATCTTTGTTTATGTGCATGAGGCGGGACGGCGAGGGAGAGAGAGCAGTGGGGACTGGGGAAGTGTGTGTGTTTGTGTGAGTGTGAGTGTGAGTGTGAGTGTGTGTGTGTGTGTGTGTGTGTGTTTGGGGGGGAGGAAGTGGAGAGTTGCTGCCAACTCCTCACGCGATCTAGACTACAGGGGAGGGAGGGGGGAGGGAGTTAAAGACATAACAATACAAGGAAACAGACAGACAGCAGTGTAAAAACATACTGTGATTTCATCTGGGAGTATCGTTTGGATGTGAAATGTGTTTGTGTTGTTTTCAGGTGTTTAGGGCATACTTCAATTCATATAGAGTTATAAAGATTAAAGCAAGAATGATGAGGAAGGAAACTGTAAAAAAAAAACATAAGGGAGGGAACATGAATCTGAAAGAGGACTGTCTGCAATGAAGTTTCTAAAAAGTACACATTTATATAACGTATTACTGCGTAGAAAAAGAGGAAGTAGGAGAGAGAGGTGGAAAGACTTTAGGACAGACATTTGTAAAAAGGTCCACAGTAAAAAGTGAAAAGAGATTAAACTGGCTCAGATATCATCGATTAAATCTCACACGCGAGTATTGATCTGTCAAAGAAAGACACACACACACACACACACACACACACACACACACACACACACACACACACACACACACACACACACACACACACACACACACACACACACACACACACACACACAAGATAATTGTGTGTTTGTGTGAGACACTGTAACACTATACACACATCAGACTGCTGCACTCAGATGGAGGGAAAGCAATAAGCAGTATTTTTTTCCACTGTTCATTGTTTCATTTTTGCAAACTGTTATTCCTGCATTTCTTTGTGCCACTTGCACATTTTTTGCTGATTATGTCTAAGGCATATTTTATGTTGCACGGTTGGAGAAGTAATGGGACAGTTTTTCATTGCCAATAATCACACTGTAGCTATTTTGCATATGACGATAAAACCTTTGTAGAATCCCTTCACAATAATGAAACTGACTGTTAGGTGTTTCTAACATTGTGATAATGAAGCTGGATTGGACTAATTTTCTAACAGGATTTTTTAAAACATGTTATTTAGGTCACTGTAAATGTCCACATTACTTTGTTTACTATAAACAAAACCTACCTAACCTATTATAGCTAAACACACTGTATATAACACTGAAGCCCCGCCCCTCCTCTTACCATTCTGTGGAGGACTGTGGCGTTGATCTCATCTCCGATGGCCCTCAGCTGGTGGGCCACCCTCCTGATGACCTGCACCTGCGCTGCCTCTCCTCCGGGGGCTCTGTGACGAGGGGAAGCCCAGGAGAGCTGCTCGTTCTGTGGCAGCAGGTCTGGAAGAGGCCCCTGCCTGCTGGAGGTCTCCTGGGGCTCCTCTCTGAGCGAGTCTGCAGAAGAAAAATACTAAATTAATTCAGAAAATAACATGCAATTCTCCATAATTGTTTAATAATTTGAAATCGTTTTTCCATATGCTCTTACTCTTCGTCTCTCTTTTGATAAAAACAGTTAAAGTTTGAAAAGACACAAGTGCTTTATTGCCACAGCCTCTGGTTATGCCTAATTGATTGTCAACAAGTATCCACACATTAACCGCCTCCTTAGCAATAATAGAGACACTTAACAACAGAGACTTAACATACAAGAACACACACAACTTCATACACACACTTCCCAGAAAACTTCACTTCCAGGCCATTACCGATCAGTATGAATGTTTACAATGAATATGAAGAGATGAGTAAGGTTCAAACATTATGTTCACCATTTGCATACAATCAAATAAGTTACTCTCAAAGTGTAGCATACTTGATAGAAAATAGAAGAGGGAGTTTTTAAACAACATTCAACATAAAACATTTTTTTTTTTTATTCCAGTTGGGTTTTTCAGTTACATTAGTTAGATTTGTGGCAACACATATTTGCTAAGGAGCCTGATGGGTCTGTTTCCTCTTCATGGAACTTGGAAGAGTAATCTCTTAATCTGCTTAATAAGTCTGGTATGGAGAGGTGTGTGTGTGTGTGTGTGTGTGTGTGTGTGTGTGTGTGTGTGTGTGTGTGTGTGTGTGTGTGTGTGTGTGTGTGTTTACAGATCTAGTGTTGTTGTTCCTACAGATACCTGTCCCTTCTGTCTGGTTGCTTTAGCGTGAAAAAAAGGCCTAAAGCTATTAGAGGTTTTAGGATTTTATGAAAAAAAAGGAAATTGTCTCAAATCTTTAATGGTAACCTACTTGATCATTTTTTTAATTTTTCATGCTTAATGTTCTGCTTTATTCAAATAAATCTTATTTTGTGTAAGCATTATATACAATGAATTAATTATTTCTCTTTTTCTGTATCTTATCAATTCTTTTAACATATTTCACATAACACATTTACAAAATTAGTTGCTAAATTAAATTAGTTATTTTTTTATGTTCTTGTTATGTTTCTTGCTTATTTGAATATCCATCCAACATATGAAAAGGATTTATCATACTACATGAAACATCCTTGTCTCTGGCAGCGTGTCGTTTTTAATAGACGATTAGATAACCTTTGTACACTTGTTTCTGACTTTGAAAACAGCTTTCCTGTGAATGGACCCCTGTCTCTGTCATGGAGCAGAGGGTCTCCATCAACCACAACTCTTTGTTGCCACAGAAACAGGCACCCCTGGCAACCACAGCATCTACTTTGCTAGGAGGATTACAACTGATCCTTAAAAGAGGCAGGTGACTAGAGAGAGGGAGAGATGGAGGCGGAGAGGGAGGAAAGAGAGAGCGGAGGAAAAATAACAAACGGGAAACACTGGCTTGTTGCCAAGGTAACTTGAAGACAGCACTCTTGGAGACGTCTCTATGAGATTGGCCGGCAGTGGGGGTCTGAGCTGGATAGGCTGGAGGGAGGTAAGGGGGTGGGGCTGTTGGTGAACCGGTCTGTTTGATAGGCTGACAGAGTGACAAGGTGACAGAGATCCTGAGAGCAGATAAATATGGGATGTAGGAGACTGGGGGGGACTCGGTTGCCGGGTGAAGGGGTGGCATTACAAATAAAAACAGACTAAAGCAGATAAAAGCTTACGGCTGAGAGATGTTGTCATTAAATAACAAACCGACAAATCCTCTGACTAACCAAACAAATAATAAATACATTAACAAACAATTCCTTTTTTTATTCAGCTAATTAATTTAGCTGATGCTTAGATCCAAAGTCTCTTACCATAAGTGCCGTCAACTATGATGATATAGAACAGCAAGAATCCTGCAAGGACATTAGTTTCCAAACCTTTTAAGCGCTATAACCATTTTAAAATATATATTTTAAATTGTATTTTATTAAGTACAATTTTGAGCTACTTGAGTTGTTCCATTTTTTGCTACCTTCTACTTCTACTCCACTACAATTCAGAGCTAAATTGTGTACTTTTACTCCAATACATTATTTTAATCCCTTTAGTTACTTCACAGATCTGGATGAATGATGTGAAATATAACCAAGTGTTAAATCAGACTTTAGTTCCACCTGGAGTAAAGTCACAAGCTACCCTGCAGTATACAAAGTCATTCAAACTAGCTGCACCTTTACCAGCTTTGAGAATACTTTCATGATCAATCATTATAAAACATATCATATATATTATTCTGAAATGGACCAATCTGCACAATCACTACTTTTACTGTCGCTACTTTAACTATATTTTGATGCCAACACTTTTCTACGTTTAATTGAGGAACATTTTGAATACAGGACTTCTAGTTGCAACAGAGTATTCCTTCACTATGGTACTTCTACTTTTACTCAAGTACAAGATCTGAGTACCTTTCCCACTTCTGTGCACACAATACAACAAATTCACTTACAAATCGACAAAAAACGTACATCATGACTGTTTACCAACCGGACAGATGATCTGGATAAAGTGACATTGATTTTTTTATTTTAATTATTGAGTGCCTGATTAGTGAATAACTGAAAGTGTCTGACTAATTAATTCACTAGGTTGCTGAGTATCTAACTGATGAATTCCCTATTTACTGACTGGATAACAAAGTGTCTCCCTCATTAAATGACTAACTGTTTGATTCGTAGCCTGACTGATAAGCCTGATTAACTAACTGTAACTCTGACAATTTAAACTAAGCTTAAAACCTGACTGAGAGGCCAATAGAAGCTCTTGTGGGCAGACTACAGACTGACTGTGTGCTGCCAGGCTGATCTCAGAGCAGCAGGAAATGCAGCACATTGGTTCCTTCAGACTGCACAGGACATGTCTGAACATGCCCAGCATGCACAGCTGACCTGCAGCTGAGAGAGGAAGGGGGTGGGGCAATGTATCTGTTTACCCCTCTATCTGTCACAACACAAAGACACAGTGTCTAATGTTAACCTGTGTTTCCTGTATCCTGTGAATGCCAACACCTGATTTTCACCTGAGTTTTTAAAATGTGAAAAATAATGTACTATAAAAGGTCAAATGTGTTTTCTGTGTTACCGCCCACCATTGTCAGAGTAAGTTCCCCTCTTCTCACCCCTCGTGAACTCCAGACAGACAGACATTGTCTCATGAACAAACCAGTAAGAGCTCCTGAGGCAGCAACAGCAGCTCAGTGGACTGTTGGCTACAAGGCCAAAAACGTCACATGTTTATTCCTGCGACAGTGGGTAACACACATCCTCTTCATCCCTCCACCTGTCCCCCATCAACACTGCCCAAACAGCCTCCTGTCATGGAGACACAGCACAGACTGAACTGATACTCTCCTGCCAGCTGACAACTTCTGTGTATATTGAGGGAGGAGGTCGGGAAGGCAAGCTATGCTGTGAGGAGAGCTGAGTCGTGACTCTTGGTCAGAACCTGCATCCACTCTGATCTAATGCTTATCCTGCAGCAGTAATTGGCTGTGAATCAATGTTTTAACTTAGTCACATTCCACCACAGGGCATCAGTAAGTAGTTAAACAGGTCACACACAGACTACACCATCATGGTTAAACAAACATATTATTATATTTTTAATGGGAAAGCTTCTCATTTTGTTTTGTCTGTGACATCAATGAAGCCAATGCAACATTATTATTTTCACAGCTAGTGCTCAATATGTAATATAATATATATTACATATATATAATAAGCTTTGGTGAAAATACTTTTTTTTTAAGCAGATGTTGAAAATGACATATTTTTAAGTATCTGCCATTAATAACATAAATATATGCATGTGTATGTATTGTCCCATTTCTCATTGTTGTTATGGGTGGTTTGCTTCTTCTCCCTGAATGTAGTCCCACAATAAAAAATACAGATCTGTTTCCACCTTCAGTCGAGGCCAAACATATCTGTGTGTTTGTGAGTTTCTCTCCGAGGTAACTGTTCTAAATCATAAATGATGTGCCTGGTGTTACAAGCACAGGGAGAGCTAACCCACATGGTTTTAACAACACCATGCTGCAACTCACATCCTATTACTAAAGAGATATAACACTTTGTATCTCCCAAATAACCTAAACCACGCTGGATATCTTTGATTAAATGTGAATAATAATAATACATTACATTTATAAAGCGCTTTTCCTGGTGCTCAAAGCGCTTAATAGGACTGTCTTACCTGACTGCTCTCCTGAGAAGACACTGGCCCTCTCTTCCCTCCGATGGCAGAGAGGTGAGGGAGGCGTTGATGATGACGATGGCCAAGGTAACTGCTGGTGAGTCTGGGGCTCGTCCTGGCCCTCTGGGTGGGGGTAAGGCACCGGGTATGACATATAGAGGGCCTGCAAAGGGTGCAGGTGGTGGTGGTTCTGGTGGAGGTGTAAGGCCCCGGGGCCAGTCACAGAGCCGGTGGTGATGGTGGTGGTGGTGAGCATGCCGGGCCAGTTGTAGAAGGGGCGGGGCAGCTCCATCCGGCAGGAGCTGTGGCGAGGCAGGGGGCCGTCTCCTGGTTCTCCTCCTGTCTCCCCGGCGCTCTCCATGGTCTCTGCACGGGCCATCTCAGTAGCCTAAATCACACAGACATGCACATACGTCAAACAAAGCAAGACAACATGTACTGAAGCATCAAATCAAAATGTATAAACATAGTCATCTAAAAAACAACAAATTGAATTTAAACAAACACAAAAAACAGTGGCCCTGAGAAATCAATGTACAAAGAATTAAGAAAACATGTGCAAGTCTTGTTCGTGACCCCTCAGGATATATACTGTCTATCTGATAAGACAAGATATACTTTATTGATCCAAATTAAAGTATATATTATACGATCAATAAAAAAAACATTGAATTTGATTTAATATATAATAGGATAACATATCGCATACAAAAAGCACCAGAAAAGCACACATACACACATCTAGTCTTTCTCCACAAGTTTGACCCAGCAACCTACATTATAAATGATCGTACCGGCCGCTAGGGCACGAGACTTGTTTATAAACAGATCTGATCCGCGCCGATCGAGCACGAGGAAGCGCGGACGCGTACACATCATAGGTACACACAATCTCACAGAAAGGCGAGCCACGCGGAGATTTCTCTCCGCTTTGTCAATAAACTGATGATAGGAAGGATAATATCGAGAAAAAAGTGAGCATAAATCCTCCAGTGACATTAATGTAAATGTGCCATTTAAAATCCCGTTTATTTAGGGTTATTTAAAAAACGCAAGGAAATAAATCGGAAAATGCGTAAAGATGTCGAATTACAGAACCACGGGGCACCATGCTTTAAGTTTGAATACATTCAATCATAAATGCATTATTCGTTTGATAAATTAACCAGTTTCTGACAGTTTTCTGGTTCTGGGGCTAAACACATTTATTTAAATAGCCTATCAATATCGTTAACTTTAACTCTGATTTAGGATTTTTTTTCCCCATTAACGTTTCTGAATGGGACTTGTCCGGACATGTCTCAAATCATAAATATAACGCGAAAGGCTCGAAGGCGCAGGGGTCAATACTTTACATCTGTTGTAAAAAAGAGAGTAAATGTTGACAAAGTAATTTCAAAGTAGATATGTACCGATAAGTTCAATCACACTTTTTTCTGACTGCTCGACAGATGATGCAACTTTAAGTTACATTACATGTCACATAGACGCTTTTATCCAAAGCGACTTACATACATTCAGTACTGTGGACAATCCCCACAGGAGCAATTTGGGGTGAAGTGTCTTGCCCAAGTTGTCAAAAACCTTTCCAACTTCTGCAGCAGTAAATAAAGATGAAGCGCTTACTGGCTGTTTATGACGCTCCGTGGTGAGGCGGTGTGCAGGGCAGAGAGCAGCCGTAACAGGTGCACATCAGACGGGATACACTGTTCCAGAACAACAGGCGAAGTGTCACAAGATGTTAAAGGTCCACTCGGGAGGAATCGTGTCATTCCATGTCAAAGTTCTTCCGTTGATTGTCACGCTTTATAATCAGCTGGTTGTTGTCTGTTAGATTAACCCATCAGAACATATACCGACGAGATGTACCGAATAACGGAGGAGACTGGTCTCTGTGCTCTTCTCTGAAGATCTGTCCGGTCTGAGCGCTCTCCTGCTGCCTCAGCCTCACTATCTTTGTCAACACAGAAGATATACACTGGACTACCGGTTTGGACTTTCAGAATAAAACACACCACAACATTTATTGACCTCGTAAATAGAGTTTTTTCGAGGCGAGGAAGGATTCTTGCCTCGCTTCTGAAGGAAGTGACTCGGAAGACATGTCCTACCAAGGAAGCGTCCTCGACATTGAGAAACACCCAGTACCTATGTCGTGTTGTTCACTTTTGCACATTCTTGCACAAAACAGCGGAGTTCTTTTATTCAAATCGGATACATTGTGCATATATTTCTTATATTTCTTGACTTTTTTCAGGCCTTGCTATCCTTTTCGTTTCCTTTAATATGTGTATTGTTATGATCCAAAATACTGACATACAATGTCCAAACATGCTAATTCTCTATTTCAATTTATTTCTGGACCGTACACCGAATAAATACAGTTATATATTTTAGTTCACTCCTGCTTTTATTTTGATGGCCAGTCCTTTCTGGTCTAGACTACTTCCTCCTCCTCCTCCTCCTCCTCCCTGACAAGTGCTGCCATGCTCCTGACAGGATGCTGCTGTCTCACTTTCTCTCTTTCTTCTTCTTTTGTTTTTTGTAACAGACTGCGACTTTCTGCAGCAATATAAATACATAATAATAATAATACTTTCTTACATATGTTATAGTTGTAATTGCATTCACATGCCACTTAGTCCTAGAGATTTAACATTTGACCCCCCTCACATCCTGTGGTTTTCCTCCACCTCCCTCCTCCCACTTCTTATCTCTCATCTCAGGACTCAAGACATTTCCTCATCATGTGACAACTCCTTGCTCAGAACACACACACACACACACACACACACACACACACACACACACACACACACACACACACACACACACACACACACACACACACACACACACACACACACTCACTCCTCCTCCTCACCCCAGCTGGCTTCCCTTCATTTCCTGCATAGTTTGACATCTGTAAAGTAAAACAATGTGATCTTAGAGCTGAGTCAGCCCTTTGTGTGCAGTAGATCTGTTTATTATAACACATGTGTTGCAAGTGTCAACACTATTATGACCTATCATTTCTGACAGTTGGGATTTAGTTTAGGCTAGACAACATGTCCTCTTTATGTTTTAGTCCAGTGGTTTTTATTATTATTAGCCTTTTAACAAAGCACTGGGATGAAAACCAACTTAGATTTTCTGCAAAATTAACCATTTCCATGATTAAAGTTACTTTGAGTATTTTAATGCACCCCAAAAAGGTGATGTGTAACAACAAGTGTGTCAGTTTGACTTCAATAATGAAGCCAAGGAAACATTCTCATGTTTTGTTGGTGCTCAATGTAAAATCCGCTTTGGTGAACATTTGTTTTGTTATGAAGATTTTGATGGTGATATTAAGCTACATCTGCCCATAATAATATATATTTATGTACACATTTGTATTGTTCTTATGGGTGACTTTGCTACTTTTCACTGAATGCAGTTAAACACTAAAAATAATTCGAAAATACAGACCTGTTCCCACCTCAGACCAAACAGGTGTGTGTGTTTGTCCATGTCTTTGAAATGTAAACAGAATCTTTGCACTTTAAGCTTCAATAGAAATCCTTTTGATGGCATTTGGGATAGATTTACTAAACCCAAACATAAAAAATTATAATCCCGGATTAGTGAATATTTTTTGTAAACACTGGAATCCATTTATGACAAATTGCTTAATCCAAATATGCAGTGAGCCAATGACACATATGACATAATTAATAAATACTTCCCACACACATTTTAAATAAAAAGTGCTCAACACATTTTTGAAAAATGTCTGGTGTTCATTGATTTATTTGACTTGTTTTAATCTCACTTTGACACATAGCATATTAATATTCAGGGTGTGTGCTGCAGCACTTATGATAGTCATCTTTAATGAGAAGAACCTGCATTAATGTTGTCATTACAGCAGGCTAATTGTTCCAGCTTTTACACTTTGTAGTCTGCAAACCGTGCATAGCATTAGCATGAGAAATGACTTCAGACACCCCTGCTGTGGTGACCCCCGACCCTCAGATCATTGTCCCAGCTGCAGGGCATGGAAATGGCAGCTTGTCTGAAGAACGCCCCCATTCTTCCTCCAGCAGCAGATTGGTGCACACCCTCTTGTTTGGTAAAGGGTGGGGGCTGAGTCTCCTCTCAGGTACATGCCCGGGCAACACCCTCTGCCAGCCACACTGCCTGACACGTGGTCCACAGTTAGCTGGTAGAGATGGGATAATGAATGCTAATGCGAGTCAACATTGTAACATCAGTGATCCTGTTAGGCTGCCTTTGTTATATCGTTGCTGATTTCCTTTTATCGTGAAAACCCTTGTTTTGTCAAAATGTTCTTAGGTCCAGAAGTGTAATTTTAATGAAGTCAGTAGTTTTTACTAATGTCTTAACCTGTTTAGCCCTGAGCCTGTTTTTCAGGTCTCAGGCTCGAAAATGACATTCCCAGAACAAATGACCATATCTTCCTTCT
>NW_011369947.1:28064710-28065922 GCF_000735185.1 Notothenia coriiceps
TCAAAATAAAGTGTTACCATAATCTTTTTTCTCAAAGTAATGATAAACCTGTGAGTTGGATGTAGAAAAGTCAGAATCAATATAGATGTTTTTTATTTTAGAGAAAATTCAGATTGAACATAGTAAAAAACTGTAAATTATAGTGTCCATCCAAAAATTATATTTTACTTGAAAACTACCCTTGGATGATGGTAAGGTAGACTAAAAGCTTTAGGAATCCAAAGTACAACATATAATAAGTACCCTGTATCAAGATTGATGCAAAACAAGTGACATTTGACCTTTTTAGAGAGGTTTAGCAAAAAGAACTCCGCCTCTGAGGTGATTTGGGTGGAAATGGGGGTTTTACCGTTTCTCTGGAACCCATTGGTCGATTTTGGTGATTGACATCTCTTTCTGACCGTTAGAGCCAATAGAATCGAAGGGTAATCTCCCCACTCACACACATGGTAAAACAAAAAGGTGGGGGCTTCGCGCACGAAGTTTTGCATCAGAGTGAAGCTATCTCTAGCTCTGACATCTGGAAACGGAAAAGCAGGTTTATTGCTTATGGACTATCAGAAATCATTTCAAAGGGACACAGACACATTGGATTGACCTATGGATTAACTTCAGCAGCGTTTTTATCGTTTTAATGCCATTGAAGACCACTTTTGACCAGACTACGACTGCAATTTGAGGTAAAGTGTCTTGCCCAGGGACACAACAACATGCTGACTGCAGTGGGACTCGAACTTACTATCCTGTGATTCAAAGTTCAGCGCACTAAATTCAGCAAGCACATTCCACTGAGCCACAGCCTCGGCCTATAAACTAAGCTAACACGCAAGTTTGCAAGTGTGTGTTCTGTGGTTAATACATTTCCAGTTCTCCTCCCCACAAGGCATCCGGCAATAGTGGATCTGCACTCTCAACTTCAATCCTGCCTGAAAATCCACATTTTAAAGCTGGCGTATATCATAATTCCTCTAAACTCGATTGTTGTTTTTTAAGTCTTTATTTTTAAGTCTGAATTTATGTTGACGCTTCTTTGTTGGCTTTGTGTTTTAATATACTCGAAGGTGCCTTGTGAGAGCTTAGAAAAGGTCGGGCCATAATAAAATGCGTTATTATTAGTTTGTACATCATTGTAATCATACCAACAGAGAGGTGTGATAACTTATAAAAGGAAGCAGCTGTCAGATAGTGTTTGTCGCGTGTGTAATGTGGTTC
>NW_011369947.1:28065967-28087392 GCF_000735185.1 Notothenia coriiceps
TCCTTGCCCGGCCACATGAGCCACGGAGAGCTTCACTGGCTTGGGGCACCAATGAGTGGATCAGGAGAGGGGAGGATCAGCAAACTCTTCCTTTCTGCAAAAGAATCATCTTGTTCCGGGCGCTTCCCATCGGCATGCAGGCCCCCGGTGAGAATGTGGGTATTTTAATCTCCCAGGTGGATATCCTGAGCTCTTGGAGGTAAGCCGGGCTCCTCTCAACCGCTGCTCTCATCAAAGACCAGTCCCCTATGAAAGCAGCTAAAACACATGTGATGAAAGGTGGGGAGCAACGGTGTCGACTCCGTCTGGTCATCACAGACTGAAGTCCAGACACGAACCAACACTACTAAAATGAGACTCAGGAGTTCACATCACAGAACCAGAAGCACTCCTAACACTCACTGACAGATTACACCATGAGGATCCTGTTGTGAAGAGGAGATTATAAGATGAGCTGTGCAACACTCAATCCACAATAAAGACAGCAAGGAGCGTTGAGGAGAAGAGATGAAAGGAAATCTTTGCCCCTCTGTGGCGCGTTATTCAAAAAGAGTTCCTTTTCATAGATGTGGTCATCTTTTGCTGTTGGAGTGGAGCAATTTTGACATCACTCAAAGGCGTAGTAGGGCTGCCATTGTGAAGTTAATGTCTCCAGAAGGAGAGGAGGTCAAACACACAGGACTGAAAGTACAGGTCCTCCCACTGGGAGCCGCTCTTTGCGCACTTGGCGCTTGGCAGACTGGTGGTAGGTGAAAGCCCTGAGCGCCGCGTGCTGGCGGGGCCTTCCTGTGCTCTGGGCCTCCCGCAGACCGAGCCTTGAAGTTTCTGAAGTCAATGCGCTGGTTGGCCGGGCAGCCGTGAAGACAGAGGTACAGTCCTGGTCATTCCTCCTTCCTCCCCAGAGTTCACAACTTCCCTCAGGCATCCCGCACAGCAAAGGTCAGGTAGCGGCCCCGACCTGGCCGCACCCCACGATGGTTTTGTGCCGATGTACCTGGCCTGAATCTCCACGTGCTGCCGGGGGAACCTTTCTCCACACCACGCGCCAGAGTGTTGGCTCCATGGCCGATCCGCCTCCGTTCTTGGAGCCATCTGCAAAAGCAGCGCGGGCAGCTCATCGTCTTGCGTGAATACATCTTCTGGTCACTACACCATTCCTGGAAGTTCTTAAAGATGATTGTCAGCTGCAGGAGGACAGAAAAAAAGATAAGTCATTAACATTCAGCTTAAATGATCATATGCGTTTGCCTTTATGAACCTCACAAATGCAAGTATGCCATGTAATTAGGGTTATATACAAAATCCTTGTTAACTGCCGTAGATATTAGCAGCAGATTTAAAAAATGAAAGTGCTTAAACTTTTGCATTAAGAACAAGTTTGTTCAATATGTACCACAACTCCACTTAAGTGTCATATTTCAGCACTGGCTCAACATGGGGGAGGCCAAGGTAAACGCCCTCAAAAAACACGAGTCTCGGCCATGTAAGATCAGGCCTCAGTCAGCGGACACAAAGGCGATCCATTCATAGCGCTGAAAACCTGCCGGTGAACCCCAGAACTATGCTGCGGGGAGTGGAGCGGGGCCAGGACGCAGCGATACACTCTGCAGCTAATTAAGTGAGGCTGGGCAGAGCTCGGTTTCATCAAGACACCATGAGCCATTGTCAGAGCAGCCATAGCAGGACAACATAGGGACTGTCAGACAGAGTAGGGGGTCTACAAAATACTCCATTAGCTTTACAATTCAGTTCTGTCTCAATTGGAGCCAACCGTCTGCCAACATTTCCCACCTATATTAACTTCTGTTTTTTTCGCCGGCTTTAAATGAAAACAATCAAAACTAAAATGCCTCTATTATCCCTTCATCAGAAAAAGGTAGAAAAAACAGACAGTTGTATTTGCTGTAGTGAATCAGCACAGAGCTCAGTTAATGCAAGTCCTTTAGAAGAGGGTGCCATGTTTGCACAGGTGGCATTGGCTGCTGCCTTGTTTTCCCTTTGTCCAGAATCAAGATCTTAAAAAAGACATCTAATTGGCTTCCAAGAACAGCAATATAAAAATGTCATTACTTTAAAAGCTCAAAACCCCACAAATGCCTAATAGAGTATCATTAAGAAGCCTTGATTGCAGAAAATTGTACTTTCTACAAATGTGATTAAGGACAAAGTCCTTTTATACTCAGTCTTACAAGTTAACTTATGATACTCTGCAACGAGGCTGAGGTCCACAATCATTGCTGTCAAAACGTTGCCAAATCTGGAACAACTCTAACTGAACTTGCCAAATACAAATACTTCTTTGTTTTTGACCTCAAGTTCTACTAGAAAGGCATTTCAGGGACAGCCATCCAAACTAACCAATGCACCATTAAACAAAAACAATAAAGAAGAATGCACTGCTGATAAAGCTATGAAGGAAAATATATCATAATGTAGAGAAAATATCTAAAGTCCTGCAGACACAACATGTCTAACTGTAATGTGCTCTGTGTGTAGACTTCACTGTAAGTAGGCCAAGCATCAGCCTGAGCCGTCTACAGCGAAAAGTGAACATGGAGCCTCATGTTAACATTTGACGCAGAACTGCTGTTATAACACTAACATATCATTTATAAAGCTTATCAAGATCTTTGCAATTGAGCGGTGTTTGGCTTCGTTATCTGTCATTATGGATCTCATCCAAACACTAACCAGAGTTCAGTTTGTGAGAGCAGCTTCTCTGTCAAACAGACCACATGAAAGAAAAGACTCGCATAAACAAAAACACGAGCGGCTACAGGTTTCCATGCAGCAGCACTGAGCAGAAGTCACCAACAACTAACATGGTAAATCAATGCAGCAAGGTGACAGTAATCACTTCAATTACATATGATTATTTAAACTATTATTTAGCCTGGAAAATGTCAGGAAATATTATCGAATGCTAATTATTGACCGAAGCAAAAGTCCTCCAGTCAATACCAAACCAAATGTCAATTTTAAAATGACATTTGAGAAGCATGACGAGCAAAGGTTGGGCATTTATGATTCATAAGTTACTTCCAGGATAAACTAATTATTGCAGTATTAGCAAAGCAATTTTCGGTTGATTGTGGAGGTGAAATTTGCTTGATTTGACAAAATGGGTTTCATTTTTATCGTTTTATGTGATTTGGAATATTTTTAAGTTTTAGACTGCTGGTCGAACAAAACAAAGACTTATGTCACCATGGAAGTTTGAAATATTGTATAGATGCAGCTCTAGTTGACCAATAGAAGTGTTGCCTGATTGGACCACAATTTAGGACACCATTAAAGGATCCCCACCTTGCTTGTTGCGGTGGCCATAGACCCCGGCACCACAGGAGTGTTGGTCACCTGCACTGACAGGTATTTGTTGTGTATGAGCGGCCAGGCTCCTTCCACCTTACACGTCTGGAAGTCGTCGCCAAATGTCCGGAGGTGTGGGTCTCCGAAGAAGCCACAGTGGGTGTAGTTGGGAGGAGCCGTGTTGCGGGGGAGACTGCGCTCATAGTGACACATTTCCGGGCCATCTGAGCGCTCCTGGCTGTCAGGTGTGAGGGGCGGGGGCTGAGGAGGAAGTGCGGTGCGGGCACGTGGTTGGGATGTGGGCCCCTCCCTGGAGCAGTTGTGTTGGCTCATTAGATCCTCTATGCCATGCTGGGCAGAGTGGTACGCCAAGTCCCCCCTGCAGGTTCGTGCAGTCCGCCGCACACAGCTGTTGTACGCTCGCAGCGCAGTGCAGAACTCCTCCTCCGGTCCAGAGTTCGAGGTGGAGGCCCAAAATTCAGAGTTACACTTCAGGATCTTACACTGCAGGCTCACTGTCAAGGAGGAACGAGGCACAGTTTTAACACAAGAAGCAAACAAGATGGACACAATGTTATTCAAAGACATGATAGTTTCACAGGAAAGCTATTAATAGTAGTCTGTTATTGATGGTAGTTTAGTAACACAGATATATATAATACTAAATCTAAAACCAAAAAATCAGACGAATCATGAATGTTCACACAGCTATCGTTGGCTGCAGTGTCTAATTAAGTTTTCTTACATTACAGCAGTAATTACTTTGCCACATTATTTGTTTTGTAGATTAACTAGTTGGCATCTTGTCAAAAAAGCTTTAATGCGAGAGAAAGGATAAAAAGCGTATGCACTATTATATGTTGCTGCTGAGTTGTGATGGTACACCTTGGAAAACGACAATTAATATCTATAGCTACACAAATCTATACATTTCCATAGCATGAAACACAAACAACAAACAAAACCAGTTTTTTTCAAAAATAGTGAACAAAACACAGGTCTGAACCTCCCTTGGGTAAAGCAGGATATATGATAACTTTGCTGTGTATTGTAGAGAAGTGCCTTTCACACCCTTTTGGTTCATGTAAAGTAAGAAAAGGCCTTTTGGGATCCTAATCTACACCTTTAGTGATTATATGCTGCTTGACCTTAGATTGTTGTCTCCTGCTTTATTTCCACATCCGGCCACTTATTAACACAAATGTTCTTCAAACATGTTTTCAGGATGCCCTGTTGCCACACCATGTTTGAATAGTATTACCTTTGACTAATAAAGCATTCATTTAAACAGGCAGTGAGAGGTTTTTCCCAGTGTCTCAAGGGGGGAGCCATATCAACACTTTAAACAATATCCCTCCTGAAAGCTTCACCGCAGCTCTCTACAACCCCTGTATCACCTCTCCGTTTACCACCCATTTGATAGATGGCAATAAACTAATCTTGATCTCAGCTATCAGTGCATTAGCACCTTGTTGTTTGACGGTAAGTGACTTTAGAGGAAAACTGATAAGGGTTTGGCACACATGCAAGGTGAGCTGAATGAGGTTTTCCCAGTGCAGAAAGTAACCAACCCACTGTAATCATCCCAGTCTTAAATTACAAGTTTATTAAGTCAATTTAAACACAAAAATGGGGATGTCTAATATGATATCACACTGCCATTGCAGCAGTTCAAATCACTTTTTCCCCAATTTTTTAAAAATAGCTTTAATGCTGGACTTGAAACTGTTAAGCATGCACATTTAAGCGTAAGTCAAAGTCAGCTTTATTTTCAAGAATTCTACATGTTGTACATCCAGAAATCTCGAAATATCGTTTCTCGCAGTCCTACAGTATGACACATCAAACAGAAAAACAAAAAGGGCCTAGATAAACTTGGTATACATTAAACAAAATAAAGTGCCTAGATAACCGGGGTATACAGTTTAAAAGTAAAAGTAATTAGACTCTCTTGGAATTCTTTCGGGGGTTTTTCAGTTTCATGGGTGAATACACTTCTTTAAATGAAAGTCCTTCCTTAAAAAGAAGACCTAAGTTAAAGTAAAAAATAAACACAGATACTTTCAAGGAGCTATGTGAAATACTGAGGCATGCATGCACCATCCCCCAAACAAAACAAGGGTTGAGGGCTACAACAGCCCCCAAAAGACCCCTCACTTTGTTTTGTGTTCCATTAATAAAATAACGTCCTGTGAAATAAAACCCTGACAACAACTAGGCTACTTAAACTAGTCAAATGTTGTGCAGTAATGACATTCTTCTTCACTTTCAAGCCTGGTGTCATATTTTCCTAACTTTCAACCTTTTCCAGACTTTTGCACGTAAGCAATTTGCCCTAAATATGTGCAATTTGTAACCAACCAACTGATTTGCTGCGGTGAATTATACATTTTTTGCAGTTTTTATTTTAAATGCAAGCTTCAGCAGAAACCACTCTTTTAGGTGCACTATGTAACAGTGTTGGAAAGTGACTAAGTACATCTACTCAAATACTGTGCTTAAGTACACATTTTAGATACTTGTACTTTACCCCAGTATCTTAATTTTATAACTCTTTATGTGTAAACTCTACTAAATTTTGGAAGCATATTTTGTCAAAAATGTATTTCACATATTTATTTATGAATTCAGATTTTGACACACAATATTTAGGAATAACTTGTTTTATTTGGTAGGCTATCTAGATTAAACCACCAAACATTAAATAAGTTGAGTGGGTTAACAGGAAATTAATTGGTAGCAATTTATCTTTAAAATATATATTAAAAAAATTGAGTTTTACTTTTAATCCTAATACTTTAAGTACATTTCCCAATCGTACTTTACGACTTTTACTTAAGTACCATTCTCCATGCAGTACTTTCACTTGAAATTTAGTATTTTTACAGTGTGGTATTAGTTGACTTTTACTTAAGTAAAGAATCGGAACTTTTTCCACCACTGTATAACTCTACTCTTCCATTGTTCAGTTAAATATATCGGCTCATAAATTGTGACCTTACCAAGCAACTTAGCAGCCTACGTTGAGAAAGTAGTTAGTTAAACAACGATACGTTTCGACAATAACGTTTAACTTGTCATTTTGTTTGGTAAACCTTTTAAGTTTAAACATGTATATACAGTCTATGCATGGTAAAAACATGTTCGTGTGGGTTTTTAAAAAAACGTTTTCATTTAAAAGTATAAAAAGAGGCATCTTACCGGTTGGGAAGAGTGAGAGAAACACCGCGAGGACTCTGCACACGTCAAGCGCCGAGGGTCTTCCTCTTTTCCCCATAACCATCCATCCAACTCGGGGTCGCACTTCACTCCTCTCCCTGGTCAAACCCGATGAAGGAAGGACAGAGGAGAAGAGTTAGAGCCGCCGTGAAAACACACAGAAAAGTCCATAAAAGGGGCCTGGAGTCGGTCCCGTCTTCTCATTACTATCTTTAAGAAGTTGTTGTTGTTCGGTGCACCGTGCGGCTACAGCCGGGGACGCTAGCTAACTCGCAGTGCGGGACAAACCTCTGAGAGCAGCCGGGCAATCCGTCTTCCTTTTAGGGGAGTGTCGACAAGGTGCAGCCTCTGCGGGCCAGCGGACACACTGAGCCAATCACATCGGCCTGTTCTGCCCTTAAACCCCCTCTCCAAGTTTCAAATTACAACTCAATGTGCAGACTTGTTCGACGACGACCGTCTTCGCGGCCCACAAAGTAGTGGTGCACAACGCCGTGTAAAAGGGGCTTGATTTGCGGAGATCACAACAATAACCTCTCTCTGAAGGAAAAACCTGGAGAGAAAAGCAGTGGTATCCCCCCCACTAAGCATGTAAACAGGAGGTAAGCTACCCACAATATAAAACAACACCACGTTTATTCCCAAAGAGCTGTTAATAATGTGCTTCTACCGTTCATATCAGCACACATAGCCTTGTATAAATAATGGACCCTAAAAATAGGTTTCAACTTACTTCATGTTTAATATTGTAGTTACAAGCAAAGCTAACCTCTTCAACCCCTCATACCCACCACTGTAGGTCAATCAAACTCACCCAGTGCAGCCAAAATCTACACAAGTTTATTTATGTTCTAGTGGGGGTCCCAATGTTTCTAAAGATGCCAAATGTGTCATACTGAATGTTGAAAATGTACACAAAAGTGGTGCTGAAGAGCATTCCAATTTGATCAAATGGGGAAACTACCCGCATGCAGTCTCCAGTTTGAATATTTCACCAAGTGTACACATCATATCTGACATTTGAACAAGATGTTCTATTATAAGGGCTGCCTGCTAGCTATAATGTTAGTTATCAATACATCTGCTCATTGTTTTATTTATTACTTATTTCGTCTATTAAATGTGAGACAATCAAAGTTTACCAAAGCCAAAACTAACATTTTCAATTTGGTTGTTTAATCATGCCAAGAAGCCAAAACCTATATATTTAGTTTACTATTATACATGACAAAGTAAAGCATAAAATCCTCACTGTAGTTTTGACAAGGTAGAACCATAGCCAATTATTTTAACCAATTCTCAAAAGAGTGGCCAACGGGGTTTTCTGTTGCTTGAGACATTGATCACCCAATAGTTAGTGTGTCAGACTATCAGACAAACTACAAGCTAGGAAAATACCAGCAACACATGGATTTTAAGGGTTGTAAGGTACATTTAACCCTCAACACATAATCAATCAAATCAAGCCAAATATCAAAGGAAAAAAGGTAAAGAACATTAGCTTGAACATTTTAAAAGCCACTGTGAAATATTATGCCTGTAATTATATAATATAAAACTCAACATCATCTGTGTGTTCTCAATAAAACCTATAGTGCTTGATGGAAATATTCTACTTTTCAGTGATGGCAATACTTTCCATTAACCCAGCAGCATGTATTTAACTTGCAAACCATACCACAATGTGTTGCTGCAGTTTAAACGTCACATCAGTAAATTAAGTTATCAAAGCCAACGTAAAAGGCAGCTCTAGGAGTGATTTGTCTTTTGAGTGGTGATAAAAATGCCGGACTTGTAAGATAGTAGTTTTGGCATGTTGGCTTAAAGGATTAGAGACATTTCCTTTACTGGCCCGAAAAGCAGATGATCTACTACTCTTAAATGCATACTACCTCCATTGAGGCTGCACAAATGACACATCACTTCTGACTTTGACTACGATTTAAAGGAACATTCTATCAGAAAGATGGCCGGCTGCTGTACAGTATTTTTCCATAGAGCGTTGAATATCTTTGTGAATGCTTTCCCTCTCGTGGATGATGGATACGTTCATGTACAATGAGGTCTGAGCCTACACATGTTTTCAACAAGGGTGGCCCCGGAAAGACTCATTCCCCACTCTATACCTAACATTCCCATCTGAAATGAATGACTGCAGCTGTAAGGCACAAGCTGCTCTGTGATATGTTTTGATGAACTGTTACATATTTTTGGTGTTTAGTAGCAACATTGGATAAAGAACCAAACTCAGGAATGACATTATAAGGGCTTTTCATGCAGATATCTTGTGATTGATTTAGTCGCCTAAAAAGCTCAAAATCCTTGTGTGTATATCACATCTAGAAAATATTGTTGCAGATTGAACATTTGAAACCTGTTGCAGTGAGCTTGCAAACGAAGGTGCAACATGTCTTAATATTATTCAGTATCATGGGTTTTTATGACCACTTTCATATTATTTGTCAATTAATTGACTGTGTTAATGTCTTGGTTGACTAAGACATCTTTAGCCAATTAGTGGTTTATGAATTGTCTTTTTTATTAACAATCATTCATCATCAAAAGTTAATTTGCATACATTTCTGTTCAAAGTAAGCTCTTTCGTCTTTAGTAATGGACATGAAGAGTTACGTGTGCCTGATAGCCTTTCTCTGAGATTGATAATGAAACTGGAGAAACAAATAATTTTTACATCAATGGAAAATTACTTATTTAGAAGTCCATGACCCATTTCTTTGGTTAGGATATTTATTCCTTGTTTAAAAATACGATTTATTTTTATCATTTCAACTGTTATTTAGTTCATTGTTTTGTTCCGATCGACAACAAACTATTAGCCACTATATGGATAATCAATATAAATCGGAAAAGTAATTTATTTAGCATAAATGCCAAACAGTCTCCGGTTCAGCCTCTCAAATGCAGGGATTCACTGTGTTTCTTTGTTTTATATATTAGCTCATATTTACTTTAAATAAAATGTCCACAGATTAGGAGCGGTTTGTTGTACAAAGGAAGCCATTTGAAGACATCACCTTGAGCTCTGAAATCTGACGGCCATTTTGACAATTTTCTTACATTTGATAAAGTTACCAAATAGTTAATAGAGAAATAATATGCAGACCAAATTCTCACTACAAAGGCAAATTGAATTAGACTCATTGCACCACCATAACAATTAGGTTAGACCTCTTCTCTTCCATAGGCTTTGCTCATCAAGTGTCCATCATGCCATCAGCTGTATTGTGTCCATTGGATAATAGTTAATGACCAACCAATTATAAGATATATTGCTTTTAAATCAAATTAGTTTACTTGTATGGGTTTAAATCTCCATGTAGTGGAAAGACAACAATTGTATAAATGAGGATCTATATAGACATCCAGCACATCATGTTCTCCACATGCTGTGTGTGGTAGGTAAAAGTGACTGATAACAATACAACATCTCCATTAATCCGGCAGGTAATGACGTTTAAAGGTGTGCTGCTTTAAATCTCTAATACTTGCCAAACCTCACACAGTTCTCACATTTCCATACTAAACATGGTGTAATGAAGTAATATTCACCTCGTATTGATGTTAAATTGTGTGCACAATAGCATACATTTATTATATTGCATCTGTGTTGACGGTCACCGAGGACTGAGCCTCTTTTCCAACAGATGGCGCTTGTTAGGAGCTCTGATATGAAACCTCAAATCATGACACAAACGCACATGGCATTATGAGGACAACCAAACCTGTCATTAAATTTGAGCTTTATGGACAGCTCGGTTATTGGTCTAATTACATGCTGTCATGCAATTAGGATTTAAAAGGTGTAGCTTAAATCTGCAGCCAGCAGGCGCATTTGTCCTGTTGCACTGCTCTAAAGAAGATACTATTTTATGCATGTCAGATGGACAACTGCATTTCTGTTTGGAAGTAGATTGTTCAAAAACCCTAGAAATATGGTAAATTAAATATTGCTGCATTCTTTAATATCTGACTGCACAAGTGAATACAGTGTTTATGCACATTTGACTGACACCAGCAAATGGATCGAATTCTTAATATTGCAGCTCTCCTGACTGCAAACATCGTGTAGTAAAGTAGACACATTTAAGGACATATAGATACAGTTTAAAACCAAAGCAAGCGAACGAAAAACTGACAAGACTTCTGCGTAAACATGAACTCAGATAATGTTGGTTAAAATTCAAAATAAGTCTCCAAACCAACCTTGGCGACTGCATGGGCTCTTCGCGACTCTGGAGTCCTGCAGGAATCCGGAGGACAGCGAACAGGAGTGAGAGGGAGCACACTCCTAAAAAATCTCCCCCTCTTTAATAAATAAACCTCGTACTGTGTGTCACTGTAATCCGAAATCAAACGCACTCAGTGGCTTTCTGAGTGTTAAATCCCGTCTGTGCATGATGTCCAACGATGTGCCTCTCGCTGAAATGAAAGTGCTTCTCTTCTTGTGAGTTGGTATTCATTTAAGCAGCCACTTCTCGCACCCGGGGTGGACTCAGATCTCTGCAGCCATTGCTAAACTCATTTGACTATCGATCGATCGGCAAGCAGACATTATGATAGATTAAGTCCAGTAATTGCCCTCATCCGCGCGGTGAATCCAAATTGTTAGTTATGGTCGACGTCGGGGAGAGAAGCCCTGAGGGCAAAGCTGCTGCTGCTGCTGCGTACGGCTCGCTGTCTGGATGTTGTGAAACGGCTAGTTAGAAAGTGTGAGAGAGACAATGATCGGCTCTGCATGACGCCACTGGGAGCCCCAAATCTCAGCTGCAAACCCCCCCCCTGTTTTCCAGCTAGTTGTTCTCTCTTTGGGAGATAGAAGTCCACATATTACGGTCTAAACATTTGACTTGAGAGTTGTGAAGTCTTATTTTTCTGTCACAAGCAAGTGAAACTAAACCCATGTCATGTCAGCTTCCCATGTCTTTTTGTTGATTTGTTCCCCATTTTCTGCCTTATTACAGAATCCTTCTGCAAGATCAAGATAGAAGTTTCTAGACCTATTATAACACACACAAGTGTTTACAACTCATTTAAACTGCTACTTCATTTACACATTGATAACTTTTTGAATTTCTAACCTATAACACCAATTGTCAGAACTAAATGACCAGAGATAACCTTTAGCACACTCTCTAAATTACAGGTTGGAAAAAGACAAATCCATAATAATCAGGATTTAATGGAGGATCAGGTGGACAAACGCTTTGCAGCAGGGGAGGGGGGTGGGGTGGCGTGGTATTTCAAAGCCAGAGAGGGCTGCATGGGGGCTGCACCTGTGTTTTAGGATCAGACGGCATGCAGGAAAATACCACCACAACCCCCTCTTTCCTTTCCTCTTCAGCTTTTCCAACCTCCACTCCATGGTTCAACATAACTGGTTCTCTCTGCTCCAGTTTCTCTGTGATCAGGAAAATCCATCACACCAGGGAGGGGAGAGATTTTCTGACTGAAGCAGCACAATGACCAATGCGGTGTTCTCACTGTCTGTCAGGCGGGTATTGGATATGCAGAATCATGCAGAAATGCAGAGCTGATGGTTAAAACCGCTGTGATTTCACCTTCTATCAAAACTGGAGTCGTACACGTCTTTAGCATGCAGCTGCCGGATTGAGCTGTCACATTACATCATGCCTTGGTGCATCCAGCAAGATTCTGACCCCTGTAATCTGCTCGTTTACTATCACAGCCCAGACCTGCCCTCTCCAGATGGCCACTGAGAGGCAGCATATTTTGCATTGATGTAACATAAGAACATGAAAGAGTGACGCCCCGGTGTGAAAAGAATGGTTTTGGAGGTGCCGGATTCCGGCCCCATCTCAAACACAGCTGGTCTACTTGCTGCCTCGCTGAGGCGAGTTAACCCAACAGATCTGCTTTACATTTATCACTGGATTTGAAAAACAGTTATTTTGTGTTGTGTTTCAGTGTCTGCTGCACCATTTTACAGAACAAATCAGTTATAGTCAGCCATGTAACTATTACAGACTGAAATTAAAGAAGCATTCCGTAATGCCTGACCTTGGGGTTCTTTGTGATTTTCTTTAGTAGCCTGTGATGTAGTCCATTATGAAAATATGTAAAGCTAAGGCTGCCTCAGAAAATAAAATGTAAAAATTGAGGAAAAAACAGAAGACAAATCTGCTAGACAGCAGAACATTCCTGGGAGACCTTTTTTAAAAAAAACTAAAAAAAACAACCTCCTTGATCCTGATGGAGACATTTGTTTTTGAAACCTTGTGATATAGAAAGAATATATAAAAGACTAGCTTACTGATAGTTATTACTCAAACTTTCCTGACGCGAATAGGATAAAGTTGCTGCAAGATTCCTGCAATATGATTTATCATAAAACCACAAACTGTCAATTCAGCAAATGTATTTAAATCTTGCTTCACTTTGGTGATATTTCCAGACCATCTCATTCTGTACTTTCCCACTGTAGGATTAAACCTTAACTGTCTTCTTGTACAAAAATAACCATAATTTCAGATGCTGATCACCAGTTAAGCATAAATCCAGCCTACTGAAAACTCATTCAGTTGAACTATCTTTTTTTCTTTTCTCAAAGCTTTGTATCTCGGTCCAGATAATTTAAGGTTTTCGTGCTAAGCAAATGATTGTGCGTATAAGAAATGTGTCTCAACCGCTGACCAGATGTTTGAGGTGGATGACTAGACATGCGAGAAACTAGTCAGCGATGGCAGTATTTCTGAGTGAGACATAGATTAGTAAACATTGTGTGCTCCTGCTGACCTTCCCGTTGCTGTTTGAACTCCCACAGCATAACAATTAGCTTGTCATGGTGCGTTCAGCCTTTTTTTCCTGAGGTGTCACACTGCATTGTGTTTTTTAGATGGACCGGTTGAGATTATGCAGACACATCCTCCTGTGATAATTGTGTCACCAGAAGAAATATGTAGTTTTCTCTGTTAACTTTTCAACACTTAAACCATAGTTTCCCTTGTCATGTGGAGTTGATGGTAATTTCATACATGTAACCTTTGATAGAGATGAAAAGATAAGTCCATACATTGATAACGGCAATTATTTTGTTAATTAACCATTTAAGTGATTTAATCTACTCAGTAGTGAGGATTGGCTAATTGTATTTATCATATTATATTGGGCTTTAAAAAAAATCTGATTCTCAATTAGTTTTCTTTATAATTACAGCCTAAAAGAACCAAATCATTAATTTAGCTCTCGAGGGACATTTCAGATTATGCAATACATTCTCACTATTTATACACTTTATTAACTTTTCCATGGCCTATTGTGGTTTATGTACTTGAGTGTAATTTATCAGAGGAACATCAGCTCTATGAAACCTGATGTACTTATATGATTCTGTTTTCTTCAAGGTTGTATCTTCCTGGTCGAATGCACTTATTGTAAGTCAGCTAAATGCAATGTAATGTAATGTAATATGGTGCCCCTAGAGCTCAATGCAAGGCAAATTCAGGCAACACAAATAAATGAGAAATATTTTCACACATTTGACAACACTAATCCCAGCATTGAGAAAACCGCCTTGCCGACTTCACAAAACAGATTTGACGACACGTGTTTCTATATTTATAAAAAAAAAGGCTCAGATACTGTTACCAGAGGACACTTAAAGGTGGGGTATGTAATTTATTTAAGAAACACTTTTTGTTATATTCCATGGACCGCTCTTAACATCCCGATAGCAATGAATATATTAAATGCTTTGACAAAAAATCCATAACAAAAATGTCATCTGTGGAAGGCGTACTACTGTAAAAAGCACGACCAATCATTTTAGTCGGCGTGGCTAAAATAACTGGATGGCCTTCCTGCCTGTCAGCCTTCCATCTGTGCACAAACTTATCTCGTGCCCTCATTGGTCATGTGCGCGTTCGTGTGTGTTGGAGGAGGGGCTCTGTAAGGAAGTGGCAGGTTTTTTCCGATTCAAATACTAGCGCACTCGAGTGGGTTTCTCCAAAATTACCTACTCCACCTTTAAAAGTTGTTGAATTTGAGAAGTTGGAATTTATCACTGATTGCATGATTTTATATATTATATTACAGAATAGAGTATAAGGCTAATGAAACAGCAGATAACAAAAATAAAATGTTAAAATTATCCCACATAATTTGGTAATTTCCAACACCACTTATTAGAATAGATTTTATAGAGTATACATTTGCATAAATAGAGCAAAGCTTACAACGAGGCTTCTATAGCAGTCTGTGCCATGCATGCTCACAACTACAGAAAATGACAATCGACATATGTCTGCTCATTTTAATGACACATGCATTTTATTGTATTCTCCACTCATCATAAAACCATGTGAAATAGTATCCATTCCTTTTATGTTACACATAAACTAAGTGCATATCCCTCAGTGTGGACTATTCTATTGCTGGCTTAGTATTACAAACTAAGACATATCTTGGAGAACGCTCATATATATGATTGAAGAGACTTTAGTGTTTTAAATTAAACTGTTGCTGCCAAAGGTTTCTCTTCTTTTAATGGCTGTTAAATGAGAAAAAACCGTTAACCAGGGAGAGTCCCTTGGCATTCAGTGAAAATACAAATGGACAAAGATCTATGCTTCATGTACATGATTGACATTCAAAAAGAGGGGGTAGTTCATCCAGCAGCACCGTCTTTGGTAATAAGGTGTGAGCATGAATTCAAAAAAATCTATTAGGAGGTGATATGTGGGGCTCAGACACTGTGTGGAATTACTACCTCAGTCAGTAGTAACAATATGAATGCTTGCAAATTGGCCTGTTCGTGCACACAGAGGAATGGGCTTGAATGTGAAAACCCTCATTACAGATTCTCCTCTCTCATTTAAGCAGAGAAGAAGAGTTTCTTCTCTTTGTCTAAAGCCAGTCTACAATCCAGGGAGAATTATGCACACTGTTTAATTCCAGACATGGACCGAACTAGACAGAGTGTGTACGGACGGCAAGACAAATAATTAGCTCCGCTGCCAAACATAACGGATTGAAAGAAGCAAGACTCCAAGCCACATTTTAGGGAGCACCATATGAATGAAGATCTGCTTTAGACCCTGGATGATCATCACAATTTTGCACTTGACAGGGTTTTATAAAAACACACATGCTGGTGGTGAGCCGCCATGACTCCATTAGTATGCAAGATGCCATAAATGCAGGAAAACTGAGGCTTATCTCAATAAAACACCTGCCTTTTTTAATTTCCTGCTTCTGGAATTATGTGCCGAAATTGAAGGACCATCTAAATATCCAGTTTATGAATATGAAATTTAGATAATGCTTTTCACCGCACACCGTGAAATGCTTTTCTGGCAATTTAATTTATACTTAATCACAACTAATCAGTCTCAGAAATAATAAGCAATGTTGGCATTATGCCTTATTTGCCTTTACTGTCACAAAAAAACAATCATTGCATGTTTGTTGTTTTGTATTTTACACAGACAATAGAAATATGTCGTCCAATTCAGAATTGTATGACTCATTTAGCTTTTAGACTACATGGATAATATAATCATGTTAAAGCACACTCCTATTTTAAGAAACCTATTGTATTCTTCACTGTCGCCGCATTACTCATTTTAGCATGCTTCTAGCTGAAAATTCTTTGTAGCTTCCCTTCCCCTTCATCTACACTCTGGTTATCCTTGACCCGTGTAAATGCAGGGCAACGATAACACTGACAGAAGTACGAGCACAGACTTTATCACAACAAGCAGATTCACCGTCTCAGCCCTGCTAATTGTATTTTGTGCATTTTGTGAACGCTGCCAATGTCAGCCACGGCTCTTTTATGTCTAGGTTGTTGAACTTTTACTAGAGTTGTGCAGTGTTGTCCTGTATGCACAGCTGCGGGGGCTACGTCCTGCCCTTCCCTTTGTCCCATCTTGTCACAATAGCTATAGAGGAAAGCTCAAGTTTTTGCAGGTGCCAGCAAATTATCTGTTGCCCCAAATTCAGTTTACAGCTTTCATGCTCTGTTGATGGTGAGAAACAGGAATCAGACCGGTTCTCTTTAAGCTGCACGGGGAACCTGGTGCATGTTGCGTTTGCTTTTGCCCGAACGTCTATCACATGCATAAACCTACATTTTCTTTTAGAAAAACATCACAATGCTGAAATCCAATAATACACCATCTGAAATGAATTCCTAGCCAGTCTAGCCATTAGATCTTCAGTATTATGGGACTGTTGTCTTGCAAGTTTTTTATTGTTCACTTCTAATCCCGGCTGCTTCTAGATCTCTCTCTTTATTACTTTGACCAAACACATTGACTTTAAAGTACTCAAGGCAGGATTGCTGCTCCTACTTACCACACAACTCTCTATCTCGCATTTTAATACAACAATTCCTTTTGAATTTAAGCCATTTTAGACAATTTCATGTAAAACGTTTGGCCTGGTTTCTTCCTATATCTGTGCTGTAATGTACATTTAATTTGCAATATACTGTAAATTGGTAGTCCTAGTTTAGTTTAGTTTATTTATTTTTTTCGAGCGTGTAAAACCAAAGAAAATACAAATGAAACAAAAGGTGATACAGACATGATACAGTACTATACAAATGAATGCAATAACAAAACGAAATATTTAATTAATAATTGAATAATCTGTAGATTGTTTGATATCAATAAACAACAAAGCTTTAGCTAACTACACGTCCGAAAGGGGTCGGAAGAAGTTTACACTTATTTAATCCGACCCCTTCTCCCTTTTTTTTTTTTTTTTAAGTCATAATTATGGGTCGGTTGCTCGATTCAAATTATAAAACAATCCTTCCAGCAGTGTAATTGTGTCCCCAGCGAGCGGAAGCAAATTAATTTGCAATTCTTGGGCCCTAGAAAAAGATAATTTCCATGCTGAAATATTTATAGTCTCCTTAAAACAGTTGGAGAGTGGAACTCAGTGGTGGCTGAAAGAACAGATGAATCTGAAACTCATTAAGATGCATGCTATCTCCTCAGCAGGACAAAGAGGAGCTATTTCCTGCTAGATGCTTCCAAACATGTGGGAATGCCTCTGTGTACCGAAGACAGCAGGGCCGCAGCAGGACTAAATGTCATCCATGTTCATATCCCTGTGCAGCCTTGTAGTCCACTCCATCTTTGTAAATTGTGCGGTTGTTCATTAATGAGCTGTGGAAATGTCAGCGCTTTGGGTTCAGATTAATTGAACAGCTCACAGACGTCTAATTACAGGAGAAAGACTTACAGATATCCCCAGCCCTCAGAGACAGTGTGCCTTCAGCCGCCCCCCGAGGGCTCAATGATGCTTTATTGATCATAATTTGTAAAATGATACCGTAATTTCCCCGTCTTGGCTGTTGCAACAAAAGCAGGTTAATTGGATCAGACCCGTTAATAGGGTGGAGAAAGAAAAAACCTTGGAGCTGAATAAGCTATAAAGGTTTGATTTGTTATGCCTTAGCTCGAGGATTGTGCTTAATATGCAATGGGGTTAATTAACTGTGAGTTGAATGGTTGTGAAGCTCCACAGCGCTGCCCCGCCCCCCTGGTTGTGATGGTGTCTGGTGATTGGTCAGGTGTTTGACCAACAGTGAAATGGCGATGGAGGCTGTTGATGTTTTCCTGACGGCCCTTCATGGCGAGCGCCTCACACAGAGTGGATTTCCTGAAAAGTTGTGAAACAGGAGGAGACTCGAGGCCCCCCAGGAAACAAAATCCCAATTCCAGAGCCAGAATAACATCAGTGAGTCATAGTTGCCTCCAGGCCACATTGACTTTATCTCTTCTGTCTCAACATGCAGGCCGGTCCTCTCACCAGTAACTTTAATTAAAGTAAGAGTAGAAGTCAAATATTTAACCTCATCCTAATATGTCTCTACAACTGTATTATTTGTAATGCATAATCCGTTCATTCAAATTGCACAGGGTTTGAAGTCGAGATGTAGATCTATCTGATGGTTTATATAGCTATATTCAAATAAGGTGCCACCGTTGGGTAATACTGAAACTGAAATACTATGAGAAAATGATTTACAACCTCTCCTTGTCATGTGGCAGTTAAGTTACACTTTGTAGGGAAAAGAGCAAACGTGGATGTTGGTTTTCATTTCTCTAGGTAAACTGCGATCAGTCTGTATGTCTCTACTTGCCCATGCATTGTCTACAATTCCTCTCATCTGGGGCAATCAAAGCAAACTAGGAAAGAAACATACCTTTGGTTGATGAAAACCTAATGATGACAAATGACACATTAAGTAATATTGGTTGCCTTTATGAAAAGCTGTCTTGTGTTCTGACAGACACGTACTGTAACTGTCAGGGCAAGCAAGTCACCTAAAACATTGGCTGACAAGAAAGAAATAAAGTAAGTACAGTATCTCAGTTAAAAGAATGTTAGTACTGTTTCTAAATCAGCTTTTCAGATGGGTAAGAGCAACACCATAACAGATACAAAAAAAACAGCCTTAGCATGCACTGTTCTTGACCTATGCAACCACTGAAACATTGAGCTGCCAAATTAGCTTCAAGGGGAGAAGAAGCATCCAAAAAGGCATGTAGCTACAGTAACTGAGTGTATCCATGTCAGGAAACTGTGATATCAAAGACCCAGCCCCATCGGTTAAAGCAGTGGTTCTCAAACTTTTTCTGTCAGGCCCCCCCTTTGGAGAAAAAAAAGTCAGGCCCCCCAAACACAAATAGTAACGTAATGGGCCAAGTTAACATTTATTAAAATACATCAATATGAACTTGAGCATTCCTTTCAAAAAAATAAAATAATGACTTTGCTAGAACAGTGATAATAAAACAATGCTCCATAATTCTGTGTGGTCAAAATACATAATACAATTGTGCAATCCCTTTGCTAGAACAATAAGTTACAATACTTTGCCACTTTCCAATCTGTGCAAAAAAATGAAAAGAAAGAAATTGCTGATATTTGGCAAAAAAGTGTGTCTTGTCACAGGTGGCTGCAATGAGCCTGTTTGGCACAGCACATTTCTTCAAAACAGGGTTGCAGGCTCAGTGGTGGTGTCAGAAATTTATTTTGGGGGTGCTGTGGGGTAGCTTGACGTTTCATAGAGGGTGCTCAAACATTTAGGGTTTCCCATTAATGTACCGGTCGCTACAGTGGAATTTTCTACTGCAACAATCCCCACGCAAATACAGTGTACCCGCGACTGTTACAATGAAGGCTCGATAATCAGCTCACGGCATATAGGGGTAAGCAGGGGTAAAGTGCTATTTTTATAGTATGTGGACCTCACATAGGGGGGTCCGGGGGCAAGCTCCCCCGGGAAGATTTATTTTTAAATATTGAAGTTAAAAGCATCAATCTGGTGCACTTTGAGAGCAAAATGAAGAGATCTATGGATACATCTCTCAACACCCATTTGAAACAGAACTGTAAACAGATTTACTTTTTCTTTATGGATATTTTACAAATCACCCTTTTAAACTTTGTTTACAGTTCTGTTTCAAATGGGTGTTGAGAGATGTATCCATAGATCTCNCACACACACACACACACACACACACACACACACACACACACACACACACACACACACACACACACACACACACACACACACACACACACAGCTCTGCCCACCAGTAATAAAGTCTTCCACTGACATTTCGCTCATGTCTGCAACACTGCCGTTATTCATGCAGAGTGTGGCCTGTTATTGAGTGCAGATGTTGGGCTGTAATGAGCAGTGGCTCTGGCACTGACTACCTAGCGATGAACAGAGAGCTGTGCTGCGCCCAGACATGGAAGATGAGTTGGATGAACAGAGTGAAACAGATGAACTGAATGTCTTTTGTTGAAGGAGAGGAGTAGTTGAAGGGTCTTTCGCAGGTGCACAACGTGTTGTTCACAGTCACCTGTGAGCTCTCATTGGAGCTCTGTAAATGCATGTCCTGCCCTGATACCTGTCCACTGGGCACCCTGGTATAAGCATACTAGGGTGCATAATACAGACACTTGGTAAGCCAAAGCTCAGTTCAAGTGAATGTCATCCAAAAATGGGCAAGAAAGTTGTTTACTATGTTTCTAGGCAACAACAACAATTGCAGACAGTTTTGTTTGGGGTTGACCTCAAAAAGAAGAGGAAGACCGTTTTGTGCATAATACATTTGATTTCTTTAAGGCCCTGGCAATTGCTATTCAGAACTTATTACGGAGATAAAAATAGATAACTTGGTCAGAGCGCTTAGGATCTACTGTGAAGCGTTCCAATCACTCTTTAGGTTGGACATAACCCCATCCAGTCGGGGACCTCCCTGCATTGAATTGACGGTCTCTCTCTCTCTTCTTGAATTGGAGAATCTTTATTTATAAATGAAAGATCCAAAGCTTTCAAAATGTGTAAAAATATAAACTGTTTATTTTCATTAACTTAACTTTGCCTTTCATCATATATAGCCAGGGCAGGATTGGTTATAAATAAAAGTCAGCAATATGAAATATAGATCAAAAAGATTAATTATGAATAACAGTGCAATGAAGGGGAAATGAGAATAGAAATACATAAAAAAGGAAAGAAAAAAGGATTACATGTTTTTAAAGTTTGTGTAGAGTCAATCAATCAATCAATCAATCAATCAATGTTTATTTATATAGCCCAATATCACAAATGTTACATTTGTCTCAATGGACTTCACAGTTTGTACAGAATATCAGTATGGCAATATGACACCCTCTGTCCTTAGACCCTCACATCGTACAAGGAAAAACCTCCGGAGGAAACCCACAGTTTAAAGGGAAAAATGGGAGAAACCTCAGGGAGAGCAACAGAGGAGGGATCCCTCTCCCAGGACGGACAGACGTGCAATAGATGCCGTGTGTAAATTGAAGAGATAATACATTTACAACATAGGTAGTCCAAATGTTTGGAAATGCATGTG
>NW_011369947.1:28087635-28090789 GCF_000735185.1 Notothenia coriiceps
GTGTGTGTGTGTGTGGTAGGCCTCTCTTCAGGTCCCCGCCGCTCTTGTGCAAAGGCTCGGGGTAACCTAGCTTAAGCTCTGACCCTGCTCTTCCCCCTGTGTGACCCTGCCCCTTTCCCCGGCCTGAACCCCCTTTTACCCCCTGTGCCGACTCGGCTTCTGGCAGAGATGGATGAGAAGGAGGCCGACAAGAGATCACACGCATTCTGAACCCCTCCTCAATGAAAACAAAGCGTGTGGCATTTAAGGAAGACTGGGAGAGCAAAGCTTTAATCTGACAGGCTGACAGGCAGTGGCCTCAGACAGACCTGGGGAACAGCTGAAAAACACAGCAGTGCCACACACAGAGGGGAAAGAGGAAGGTGGGGGCGGGGGAGCAACCTCTGATAGAGACGTTCCCCTGCATTCTTCCTGTTGTCCAAATGAGTTGTAAATATTTGCCAACGACCCGTACATGCATTTACCTTTCCCTGCTATTTCTTAAGGATCAGTCATATATCAGAGATGCCTGTCTAAGCATCATGACCCGCAGTGACTCAGGTGACAGCCTCAGTCCCTTTATTGCAGTGTTTGGTTTCCCCAAAAGCACCTCCGGCTTCTTGTTTGCCCTTCAAGTAAAGAAGTAAAACATGGCCTTTCACTTTTACAACATGAAGTTGTGGGAATAATGGAGCAGAGGCGGAGGAGGATGTGGAGTGCTGACCCGCCTGTCAGGACGTCTAAACAAAGAGGGAGTGGAGGGTCAATCAGACAGACGCGACCTGATAAGCCTGGTCCAGGCCTCCGTTAGCCACTGTTTACTCTGCAGACATACCACTGACCCACAGTCACTTCCTTCCAAGTTGGTCTCAGAGATGGAGAGGGATGAAAGGGAAAAGGGACTAACATGGAGCAGATTGTGTTGGACACAGGTTGCACTGGAAAAAAACTGTGACTCAAGAATACAAAAAGCAGGAACACTATAGGTATTGCTATGATATCTTTTTTTAAACAGCTGCTTTGGGTTTTTACAAGCATCATAAGTAAAAAAGCATGCCATTTGACACTTTGAACAAGAGAAATCTAGCAAGAAAAAGGAGATGGAAAGAGAAGTACACAAAGGAAATGCAATGAAGGGAACTCAGCAGCAGCTGAGAGTCGGTTTCACTGGTGGGATCTGGAAAGGTGATGTAATTTAGAGAGAATGGTTGTGGTTGCCTGTACAGAGAGAGGTTTACTGGCCCCAGGCTGGCCGTCTAGTGGGCACACACATCTCTGTGCAGACACTGGGAAACACAGGGCCATAAAACTGAACGAGCTCATGTGTGGAACACCTCGTAATTAGGCAAAATAGCTATGAAATAATACCCCAAAACATCCATATTAGAGAGAAATCTGTAAACACATTTTATGTCACTTTGAGTAAGAACCTGGCAGCCTCTTGACTTTATCAGCCCTCTTGATAATTCTTTTAGGAGAGGGGGGGGGGCAGAAAACAGTTTTGCCTTTCTTCTCTTCTCTCATGCTTTAGATCATGATTCCACCAATTGAGTCTCCTCATGCCGTTTTAATGATTACCGCTGCGCACATAAACCAGCAAACATTTATCACTGGAGGAGACGTCTCACTTAAAAGGTATTTCCTCAAATATATTTTCTTCTCTCATCGTAGGGGGGAAGGGGGGTGCTGAGGCTGCTCTTATCCCTGATAACATATTATCTATTGGCTTAAGACGTTGACAGGAAACAAATTCCCAGGGATGACAAAAGCCTGGAATGCGCTTCAAGGAGGTTGTCTCCCACATTCCCTCAAACCCCCCCTTTTAACCCCCCCATCCCCTTCCCTATGAAGGATGTTTTTGTTGGGTAATTGATGCAAAGGTGCTATTGATAAGAAAGAATGAAACATCAAACCACCTCACAGAGGAGTAGACAGGTTGGGAGGGGGGCCTGCGTGGTTGAATCAAACGTCTTGAGAGCACCACCAAAGGGAGGATTAATCAGTCTTTCTTCAGCGTTTCTGTTCTCACGTTTTCTGTTTCCCTTCCCTCTAACCCCTCCTCGCATGTGTGTGTGCATCTACAATTGTGTGTGTGTGTGTGTGTGTGTGTGTGCGTGTGCGTGTGCGTGCAGCATCGAAAACTTCAGAAATTGAGCGCAAAGTGTGAAACGTAAACAACAATGCAGATTTGAAATCTTGTGTAAATCACATTGTTGGAGACCTAATGGTTTAATGTGGGATGTAGGCAGCCAAAGGTTTGGTTAACGTTAAGAAACTGAAACATTAGCCTGTAAGGTTTCTGGTTATGGTTTGAGTTTAAAAGCCTTGAGTAATAAAACAAACTTACAACAACAACTTTTGTGTCTACCTTGGATCTGTTTCTGGTCAGGCCTCTGGCCTTCTGTCATCTTGGCATGCATTCTCTCACTTTTTTGCTCTTTTAAAAAAAATGCATGGTATTTTGGTATACGCTAGTGACAAACTGACAGACAAATTGTTCAAATCGTTCCACCTGGACTTTATAAGGCCGAATGCCGGACAGACTTTGGCCTCTTTGCTGCCAACTGATGTCATAGGTCGAATTCCTGTGCAGAAGTAGGCCAGGGCCCTGTATGATAGCAGATTGCTGACTAATCATAGGGAACAAGCCGGGCAGTAGACAATGATCATGCTCAAAGGAGCTTTGTATTGACAGCCACTCACCAAGCGCCTCAATGCTGCTTGGCCCTCAGCAACGGACAGTCCCCGTCCCAGAGAGGTTGATGCGATTTCAGGCTCCTCATCTGCAACGTTTGACAGACAGAGTGATTCTGTATTTGTTTTGCTTCTTCTGCTGGAGCCTACATGTGTAAGCCTTATCTAGTCCTTGCCAAAACGAATCTCTTGGCCGGTTAAAGTCCAAGGTAGGCGTACAGCAACGCCAGTATAGATTCTGTTTATTGTTCTTCTACTGAGCAGATCTCTCACTGTGGCCTCTTAGAAAGAGTGGAGATGCCTTTCCATTGTGTGAGGGGGAGAAGAGAAAACAACAACAACAAAAGGAAGGGGGTAGGGGGGCTGTCTGCTTATTGTGTGTATTGTGTGTGTGTGTGTGTGTGTGTGTGTGTGTGTGTGTGTGTGTGTGTGTGTGTGTGTGTGTGTGTGTGTGTGTGTGTGTGTGTGTGTGTGTGTGTGC
>NW_011369947.1:28090867-28099147 GCF_000735185.1 Notothenia coriiceps
ACGACAACGCCTGCGGAAGGGCAGACCTAAGACGTACGTGTGTTTGTGTGTGTGTGCGTGCGTGCGTGCGTGCGTGCGTGCGTGCGTGCGTGCGTGCGTGCGTGCATGTGTTGCAGACATGTTGTGTATGCTGAAGTTGCCCAGAGGGGGATCTGGGCTCGCCTGCTCCCAGGGCTGGGCATGTTCCTCGACTGCCGACCCTGGAATTCCACGGCCTGGGGTCAGGACTTTGCAATCCCACCTTACACTATTCCCCCAAACACAAACATCACAGATCTACTACTAGCCAGGGGAGCCAAATAGCTTCTGTTGTTGAGGTATTTACTCATATGCTAAGGCTGGTTACAAAGAATTTGCTTTCAGCAACGACATATCTCCTCCAATCATACATACTGATACAACACAATCAGATAAAGCGCTGCAAGTTCTCTCATGCAAATGATGGTGCAAAGGGTCATTTTGCACAAAGAAAATTTGAAAAATGTGGATTTTTCAGAATCCATTGATAGCAATGCCTAAAGACTTAAAAGCCTAGGTGAAGTCAGCTGCAAACTTCAGATGGAGGCAGTTAACAAAGTAGTACATTTTGTTTTGTTTGCTAAGGCAAATGTCAGGGTTATGACCCAAAAGAAACAGTGTGAGCTTTGCACGCAGGCGGGCACTCTGAACTACACCATCATCTGCAACTGCACTCTAAAAACAAATGCTTTGGCTCAACAAAGAAAATCCATGCAACAGTTTGCATCAATGTTTATTGAGTTATGACAACTTCTAATGAAATTGGGTTAAACCAATAAAGTTATTTGAGGGAGAGAAGGCTTTTCNAAACAAATGCTTTGGCTCAACAAAGAAAATCCATGCAACAGTTTGCATCAATGTTTATTGAGTTATGACAACTTCTAATGAAATTGTGTTAAACCAACAAACTTATTTGAGTTAGGGGAGAAGGCTTTTCCTCTACAATCAGAGGTGTTTTTAATTACCACTTACTTAATAATTGGTAGCATAAACACAACTTTTGAAGTTGATTCCTCCAAAAATGAAGTTGTTCCAACTAGTTTTAACACATTATTTAAAAGTAATTTCAAGTTGCATATACTTAATTACCATCATTGTGGATTTAAAGAACATTTATTGACACATGTCATATGATAAATGTTAAGTCTTTGGCGATTAGACCCCAATCCTGAAATCGTATATCTAAAGGGGAAAATGCAGCCGTGAGCATATAGGGAACCCCCGGGGTCTAGACACTGGTGATGATGATGAAGATCTGGATTTGATGAGGTGATGGGATGAAGGGGAGGTGTGATGAGGTCTTTGGGTTTGCTCTCCTGGCACTGGATGTGATGAAAGGAGGTGGATGGGGAGGAGGCGGGCGGCAGCATGAACACCTGAAATCACAGCTGACTGCAGGAGAGAGGAGAACCATTTTATAGTTTGGCTGCAGCACGNACCCTACCATGTTTTTCTCGTCTCCTCTGTTATGTTGGGCACCTGTTGTGTGCTCAACATGCAGACAAATGCACAAGTCCTACATGTGCAAGTCATGAGCAAGTCTCAAGTCTTGACATACAATTATCAAGCAAGTCCCAAGTCACTGTGGTGAGAGTCAAGCAAGTCAAGTCAAGTCATTGCTCATGTCAAGCAAGTCAAGTCAAGTCATACAAAATTCTGATGAATAAGCCCAGTTTCTGCATTTAAATCAGTTAAAAGACAGTGGTTATGAAAATGGATTCAACCCACACTATGATCTTCATTACATACACAGTTAATCATTTGAAATCCAATTTAGACCGATGACAATCACATTACAGTAGAACAATATTAACCCTAGAACTGCAGACAATATAGCTAGGACTCAATCAAAAAGTCTGTTGTAAAAGGCAGAATTCCAGGTCAGAAAATCGTATATGGCATTTGCCATTACACATATTTAATTTAAATGTATGTTAACACTAGAACAGCCAACAGCGTCAGCACCTACACAGATATCATTTTCAAATCATTTAATTTGTTACTCTAAATAATTTCCTTATAAACTAAGCAGGACGATTTAAAACTTAATTGGGTTCATTTTGAAATTGCTTCAGTTTATCATCCGAACAGATCAACAAGTTCAGATTCATTTTACAATAAATCAAAGAATTATGCACTTCTACAAACATAATTAAAACATTTAAACAAACTACTAAAAGTAGATGAACTACATTATTCAAAAGTTTACAGTAACTTCTGATAATAACACAGGGCAAATAAACGAGGCATCTCTTTTCCTCTCTCTCTCTCTCTCTCTCTTTCTCTCTCGCGTGCACACAACATGGCTTGTTCCACACACACACACACGCTATAATCACCCAATCACGTTTTGAAAAAACTAAACGTAATATCTCAATACAAAAACAAACGCAAATATTTAATTAAAAAAAGTCAAGTCCTTTCAAGTCATCTGTCTCAAGCTTAAGTCAAGTCTCAAGTCATGAACACCAAGTCAAAGTCAAGTCAAGTCTTTCATCAATGTTAGTCAAGCAAGTCTCAAGTCCAAAAATATTCAACTCGAGTCAAGTCATGTGACTCGAGTCCCTCTGCTATTTTGCCATGTGCTATTAATAAATTGAACAGATCTAAGTTATTTCCATTCCACTGACAAAGTATTTGGACATATGTCCTTTCTCTTTCTGTCCATTCCTCTGGGTATTTTCCAACATATGTTCCATTATTGAAATGTTTTTGCTATATTGCTAAGTATCAGAAATTCTGGTAAAAAACTTTCAAGTCCTCACAATGAAGATGCCACGTTGAAAGAGAAGTGATACCTTTTTTGATATTTCTCAAGTGAACTGCTCGTTTAAAGGAAGACAGCGGAACAAGCTGCGTTAGAAAAACAAAGTGACCCCTGGGTGTTATTTTCCTCAAAAGTGTTGTTTTTGCGGGCCGATGGGTCTTGCTCATTTTCACACGTAGAGTGGACAAAGTCAATGATAAAAAGTGTTATTGTGCGCTTTAATCTCCTTGTTTTTCTGCTGTTGTCCCCCTCACCCTTCCCCCCACTCGACAAAAACCCCACACTGATGACACATTGAAGCTGAGCTGGCAGACACATCATCCCTTATAATCAGACTGCTGGAAAGCACAGGCCCCTCTGGACTCTGTAGGGGACACGGAAGAGAAAGTCATACTGCTGGAATGTGGACTGGGACAGGTGGAGGGGGACGTTTATGGGAAAAAGTCCTTGCAGCGTCATCCCTGTCCCCTCTGCTGCACAGTTTCCTTCAAGAGCGTCTGCTGGCAAAATTCCAACAACAACTCTGGATCCTGCGCCATGTTTTGTTTGGCCGCTGTGATTATTTTCTTAGAAAGAACATCTTTATTGATAAAACTTTGTCTGTTGTCCGGAGCTGTTTTGCTCGCTTTTTTGTTTGGTTTGCCAATCCGTAGCGAGCACTCTGTCTCCCACCTGACTTGCTGAAGATACATAATAGTGATGTCTTTGTTTTACAACTACATGTTTGTTTGTAAAAAAGGGAATGATTGGAACGTAGAAATGATATTTAAAAAATAAACTCACAGGATGTTTCAAGTTTCAGTTTGCAATTATGAATCTTGTCATATTTTAGGGATCTTCACTTTGCCCGTTTTTCATTTAATCTTTGTCAGGCAAATAAAGATTACCAAAATTGAAAATAAAAAGGCTGTTTTCTTTTTTGCTTTAGGCATCCAAAATGACCTGCAAGATCATTTCAAATAGATGAGCAGAATTCATGTTATTTGCATCTTTAAATAGTCAAAGATTAAGTAAAGAAATAGATAGAAAAATCTTATTTTAAATAACCCATCAGACATGGATGTGCACGAGTCCGGGTTACCCAATTGGAAACCTATTTACCCTCGTTGGCTGAGCCTCCCGTCTAGAGAAAATCGTTTTATTTTTTTGGTTTGGTTGCATGAATAAATGTAGCAAATATTTGCTCATGTCAGAACAGAAAACAGCATTTCACGCTCACTTCTATTACGTTTTTAAACATGTCCCAGAGGTTACCCAGAGTTGTGAAAGACATTTAAAAAACATGACGCAAAGCAATACCCTATGCCTTTAGTTTTACAGTTGACAGAGCATCTAAAAAAAAAAGACAGGGTAAAGCGCTTAGACAGATGTTATAAATGTATAACAAATGTTGAATTGTTTAATACCAGGTTTAATTTAGGTTAGAGCAGGGGTGTCCATACGGCCCAGCCATTTTGCAAATTAAAAAAATATGATGAAATATGGCCCACAAATGAAACTTGTGCTTATATTGAACTTCTTAAATATAAATGTAAACATATATTACACAGTAGTATTCATGTTTTAATAAGCCCACTTTTCAAATTATTTCAGTCAAAGTTGAAAACATTTTCCAACAAGTCTTAGTTGATAACAAAAAAGCCCAATGATTTATTTACACGAGAAGCTTGAAATATACCCTTCCTATTTCCCCTTATGATAAGCAATCCGACGCTTCTGTTTTAAGGGTGAGCAGCCAATTAAAAATCAATGAAACCCTATGGAAAGCTGTGATGTTGGCTGTTTTTTTTTTCTTAAAGCATATTCAAGTAACAAGCATAATTTACCTACATTTTATTGATTTTGATAACTTATAACTTAAAGGTGGGGTATATAATTTTGGAGAAACCAGCTCAAGTGGGCTAGAATTTGAAAATACACAACCGGAACAAATCTGCCACTTCCTTACAGAGCCCCTCCTCCAACACACATGAACGCACACATGACCAATGAGGGCACGAGATAAGTTTGTGCACAGATGGAAGGCTGACAGGCAGGTAGGCCATCCAGTTACTTTAGCCGGGCCGGCTCAGATGATTGGTCATGCTTTTTACAGTACTACGGCTTCCACAGATTAAAAATGTTTATGTATTTATTGTAAAAGCATTTAATATATTCATTGCTATCGGGGTGTTAAGAGCATTCCATGGAATATAACAAAAAGTGTTTCTGAAATAAATTACATACCCCACCTTTAACTTATGAGGCAAAATACTTCACCTCTAGTGAGTGACCCAGCTCTTCGTATATATTTTTCTGTATGTTGCCCTCAAGTGAAAAAGGTTTGGACACCCCTGGTTTAGAGCAACAGCAATTTGAAACATCTGTGCACATCCCTGCCACCAGCACCTTACTCTCCCTGGATCATGCATCCACTACAGTCTCAGTACAGCTGAGCAGCTGTTAGAGCAGTAACAGGTGTTAAAAGAGTCCTGAGCTGATGCACAGGTACAGATTGTCACACACAGAAACTCACAGGTGGCTCTCAGCGCTCTCCTTGTTTATCAGGCTGCAGGTGGCCTAACCTACGGGGCTAATAACTGACATTATTATTAAACACACTGATGCAGGAGAGACATGTCTGACACTCAACACAACGTCTATTTAAAAAATGTGAAAAATAAATTTGTTTCAGCATGAGTTCCAATAAAGACAAATTGTTATTTGCAGTGATGGCCTGGCAGTAATTGCTACAGGCAGCAGTTGATTCACTGAACACTCGTGGGGCTTGTAAGCATCAGTTTGTCTGGAGTAACATCTCCCTGTTCGACCTGGCCTCAGACGGCGAGCTAACTCTCGCTTTAATGATAATAATAAGACTAACATGGTATAGCCTCTTTCCCTCGGAGCCCACAATTACTAGCCTGGCACACTGCGTACGCACACAGTCTGTCTGGGGAGCAAGCCACTGGATAATTCCTGGTTACCTGTCACAGCCACTTCTCACAAACACACTTAACACACATAAACCTGAGAAAATTGTTATGAACACACATGCACAGACATGCGTTCAGGAACATGTAGGAATTATCCCAACATGTACAGAGAGCCAAACATGGATTTGCAGCTAATTTTCCTGCACAGAAATGTCTAGTTAAGGTGGAAGCACCGCTGTTACCTCATCCCAAGAGGTCATTCAAAACCCCAGAGGTTATCTGCAATGAGTACTGTGGTAATTCAAAGTAAAACAAAAGCAATTTTGGGGTGTTTTTGTAGCGTTGTGTATATATATATATATATGTAGCATTATTACTCTTAAGTTACATGTTTTAAAGACTGACTGTGACAGCCAAAGCCTGGTTTCTCCAACATCCAATAGTGACCGAGCCAGTAGCTGATTGTGTGTAGTCTTAGAAGTGACTGAATGTCAGGTTCAACACCTTAGACAAAAACTTTTGTTAATATTTTTTTTACTTTACTCTTACTCTTGAAGTATTATACATTTCCCCAAGTATCTAGAAAATGAAGTATTACCAAGTAGGGTTTTGCAAGTGCTGACAATAACCCCAATATGAAATATAGATATCATTTTAGCCATAATAAATAACCGTAAAGATGACTAACCACTTTTTTTACCCAAACCTTTTATTATATCGTAATATTTTAGACGATGATGTGTATACTGTATGATTTGTTGTTCATATCTTTAATTCTGAAGTTGTGGAACACAACACAAGTATGAACACCTACCCTGTGAGTATAAGTGTCAAAACAGCATATCTTATCTAATAATCACATGAGCTTGTGAACTCAGTTCCACAGAAGGGCTGTGAATCTTCATCATAATCTCTTTCTGTTACTTTTATGACTCAGTCATATCCGCTAATTTAGCCATATCTGGCTGAACATTAATATGTTCCTTTCTCATGGCCCACTTGCCCAGTTTATCTCAAGCCATATATTTGCTTTTCTCAACAGGACAGCCGGTGGAAGGGATTTTTGTACTATTGGGTAGAGCAGGTGTAAATATTGAACCATGGACTGGTGTCCAATGAGGTCGTTGGCTGCTTGCCGTTAACCCCCAGCGCTCACTAAGGTAATGTTGAAAGATGCAGGGAGGGCAGGGTGCATAAAGTCGTACGAGCCAAGTTGCACACATACACACGAATCCAAAGGGAAAGAAAAGCACACACTGCTTTCATATTCTGTATTTCAATCATTGTTGTTTGTACTTTATCTATAGTGCTTAAAGGCTTTGTCACAGAAGATTAAAAGCCTTACATATAAGGTTTACATTTAAATGCTATGGATTTACCACCTTATGGTAGCGGGCAAAGCTTGTTGTCCTCCCTCTTTGTCATACATACCATTTTAGTTTTTTCTGTTTGCAAATTGATGGCAAGCATATACAGCTTTTTATAATCTTAGTGTTAGTTCAAGTGCTTTTATGATCCCTCAAGTTTTTTTTATCCCCCATTTTCATTAATTTATATCGTATATTTCCTCTCATAACTTTAGTATTATATACGCAAAAGAAGAACTAAATAAACTTCACTAAAAGCTTGTGTTGTAACATTGGGATAAAAAAACACTCTTCATCTGAGAAAGAAGTAACAAACTCTCTGATCCAAGTGGCCCCTTATTTTTACCACGTGTTTAAGGGGATTAATTCAACATGGTAATTCTGAACACACACACAAATATATCCACACAGTTTCTCATCATTGTACAAGCTTCCAGGCTTTGAACTCGGTAACACCAGTGGTCAAAAGTGCGTCTAGCCCTTTTGGATGTACGCCGGCTTTTTCTTTGATCAATGCAGTAAAGATCAGAATGATGAATGCTTTCAGTCATAATATCATCTTTTCTTTTCCATCATGTCTTGCATCATTGTGCATATATTCTCCACTGTGGCACAGTTTACTGGTCTCCCATAGGCAGACCATTAATTGCTTGGCGCCTCTCAAGAAAAAAACAGGAAAAAAGCAAACAAAGAAACAGTTTTGTTAATTGCCTGCTGCTGTTGGCTGCTGATTTGGCCCAAGTAGTAATGCCAAATCTTTTGGAACACACACAAACATCATGCTGCCACCCATCATTAGCAGGGCTCCGTGAACACTTTAGTGTGTGTGTGTGTGTGTGTGTGTGTGTGTAGGTATGTGTGTTTTCGATGTANATATGTGTGTGTGTGTGTGTGTGTGTGTGTGTGTGTGTGTGTGTGTGTGTGTGTGTGTGTGTGTGTGTGTGTAGGTATGTGTGTTTTCGATGTACGTTTGTTTTTACATGACTGTTTGTTTATGTTTGTGTACCTGTGAGTATACGCGTGGGTTTTCACAGTGAAACCTTTGTCATCACTTGTGTGCCAGACTGGTGGTGGCACTGCCATTAAATGTAAGCGCACACACACACACACACACACACACACACACACACACACACACACACACACACACACACACACACACACACACACACACACTACGTATACGTAACTTACTACGTAATAGTCGTACGTA
>NW_011369947.1:28099184-28128666 GCF_000735185.1 Notothenia coriiceps
TACACACACACACACACACACACACACACACACACATATATATATATATACATAGTCTTTGAGTTGTGGCATTTCTGGATAAGTTCCCATCCGCATTACTGAAGCATGAGAGTGAAATTGACAGTCTTGGGCTGAAGGATGGCACAGCAGACACAAACAACTGCTGCCAGCTTCCATGGCAGGTCTCACAGTGGTTTGTTGCAGCCAAATGGCAGAGTTGCAATGTCCCTTTTGAGCAATTTCTTCAGAAATATTTGCGCTCTTCTGTCGTGTTTTTGTCTGATTGTGTTCGTACGTGTCTGCATGGGCTTTGACAATATCTGAAATGTCTGCCATTCTTAGACAAAGTAGTTGTTTTGACAATTTAAGCAAACGGTAATCATGTAATTTGTTCACAGTGCAGTACACTAGGGGAAGTGTATTAAGGACCGGATGAAGCGCAGTCTGCCAGTTCCTGAATCCTGCAGAAATCTTTGCACTGAAGGACAGGAGTTGCAAAAAAGCAAAGAGGAAAAGGGTCAAGAAGAGGAAGAGAAAGAGAGCGATAAAAGGAAAGAACTCGGTAACCCCAGGACCCTGGTAAGGCATGGAGAAATGGAGCTTATCTTGTTTATGTGGTGGAGATAACTAGAATGCTCATCTGGCCAGGGAGAGAAACCTCCAACATAGCTGTATGCTGACACTGGAGACTAATAAAGACTGGAGTGTGTGTGTGTGTGGGTGTGGGTGTGGGTGTGGGTGTGTGTGTGTGTGTGTGTGTGTGTGTGTGTGTGTGTGTGTGTGTGTGTGTGTGTGTGCGCGCGCGTGCGTGCGTGCGTGCGGGTGTGCGTGTGTGTGTGTGAGCATGACAGCTGGACATACAAATTCTGGCCCACGCTCAACTGTTGCACAAAGGTCCAACTCAACACTTGTCATTCAAAAGCATGTAATAACATCCACAGGGATCCGTGTAAGAAAATGGAAAAACATGCAGAAGTTAGCAAAGTCTGCAACTCCCACGTCGTTGTTTACTTTCCTTTTTAGTCCATCAAGTGTGAAAATTCTTTGCGGTTTAGATTTAGTAACTTGAAAAACTACAAATCTTGTTGTGAATATGATTTCTCCAGCTGTTGTCTGTCCATATATTTGAGTTTAGAAGATGGCCCTTTCAGTGCTGCTTGTGTTGTTTATCTCTACCTGAACAGAAATAATATTACCAGCTACTCCAACAGAGAGTCATCCAACAGAGTTATTTGAAGTGACGGATAGGTATGGATCATGGTCTGCCTTGTAATTAAGAGAGATTGCTATTTTCCCCTCAGAATGGGCTCTCCTATCCTGATCTGTAATTATATGTTGTTCAAACATAGAGGGGAGTGTCCCTGGTTATTGTGCAGCCTGCTTTACCACCACAACAAGTGCTAGCATCCCTGATTGTCTGCCTTTGCTTTTACAGCAAAGGCTTTTAAATTCTTTTTTAAGTTTTGTATTTACAACAAAGTGTGATTTGTTTCCTTGCCACCGTTTTGCACCCTTCACTGTCTTACCTATAAGGTGCCTAATGGATCCTACCAGAAAAACATTGCCTGTGTGTGTGTGTGTGTGTGTGTGTGTGTGTGTGTGTGTGTGTGTGTGTGTGTGTGTGTGTGTGTGTGTGTGTGTGTGTGTGTGTGTGTGTGTGTGTGTGTGTGTGTGTGTGTGTGTGTGTGTGTGTGTGCGTGCGTGTGTGTGTGTGTCCAAGCTCGTGCCCCGGTGACCTTCACATAGTGACATTGACGTGCAACAATGATGAATGCCCTGATAGAGTGAAGTAAGGACACACCTGGATAATGTTAAAGTGAGAAACTCAGAAACTTAAACGTTACAAGATGCTGACCTCCTTGTTTAATTAAGTGCAGCATTCTGCTTTTAAACATTTACTGCCACCCACTTCACTCTTCCTGCAACACCTTCAGATAGATTTAGCCTTTAACTAATGCATGAATATTTCACAAAAGCAGAAAGTGATAAAGGTAAGCTGTGTTGGAAATGTATTTGGTGTTGGCTGATGTCTTTCTTTAGTCGGAAAATAGGAATAGTTTTATTTTAAAGCGGCCACAGAGTGTAACATTTGACCCCTGTGAATAAGCATAGCCCAGGCGGTCTCTGCACCACACACAGAGTATGTCTCAGTGTAAAGCTGTGACCCCCTTGTTTTCCAGTAAGAGGAAATTGTCATGCAATGACCCAGTGACCACACTGGAAACCACTTCCCCCTTTGTTGTGATTTTGTATGGTTTAATCTTTCCCATGTTCTTAAAAATTCACTCTATTGTCACATCCACATTGCTTTGCTATTTCTCACATTCTCCCTTTCAATGATGGGTTGACCAAGACACCAAAAGCCTACATTATTGCAACACTTTACAAATATAGCATCAAAGCACTCCATAGTTAATGTGTGAGAGGGAAGAATGGATCTCTCTCGCTTTCTAGGTGACGATCAGTGTGATGCCCCTGTGGGTGACATCGCTAAGTGTGTCTGCCTCTCACCTGCCTCTCATCTGCAGGTCACTCATTAGATGAAACTTAGCTAACCTGGGCCCAATGTGCTACTACTTCAGCTCCTGCAGAGGCTCTAGTCTCCCCTCTCACTCCTCACTGCCTTAACAGACAGACTTTGGTTTGGCTTGGTTTGGTTGTTCTGGTTTACCCTTTTGCTTTGTGTGCCCTTTACAACATTGACATCCACACACACAATCTTCCCTCATGCTCATCACACACCACTCACATCCCATCTGTATGTCTTTTGGTATAATTTGCTTAATTAATTTTTTTTTTTGTTGGCAGATACACCATGTCCTCATTGGAAGCCTTTGTTCGTAGGGTAATGTTGGTTTGTTGGGGTGTTGCATCTGGGACGGAGTCAGTGCCGAGGGCAGTATCTGTACCAGCAGTTGTACAAGTTCGACTTTTGATCAGCAGAAGGAGCTATTGGCTTTTCAATTTGAGCAGGAAAAGTTAAAGAGGCAAATGGAGCGAGAAGAAATGTTTGAGTTGGAGAAGATGCGGCAGGACACTGAGAAGGCAAGGTTGGAGTTGGAACAGTATAGGTTGCAGTTAATAAAGGGGCAAGCGTTCTCAGGGGAGTTCTAGGGGAGATCATGGTGCCTCCCTTGGCATTGCATGAAGAGGTGTTGATGTTGCTGCTAATCTTCATTTAGTACCAAAGTTTAATGAACGTGATCCTGAACATTTTGCCAGATTCAGACATGGTGCTTATGCTTCAGTGTGTCCTCACTGGAAGGGCCCAGCAGGCCTATTCAGCTGTAGGTGGTGTGGTGAGGTTAACTTATGACACAGTGAAAGCAACTGTGTTAAAAGCTTATGAGTTGGATCCTGAAGCTTATCATCAGAAGTTTAGGAGTTGGGTAAAAGGTGATGACCAGACCAATGTAGAGTTTGTCCGAGACTTAACCTCCCATTTTCGACGTTGGTGCTCTGCAGCTAAAGTGGATTTTTTAGTGGGTCTTTGTGTGCTTACCATAATGGAGCAGTTTAAGAATGCCATCCCTCAACATATTGCTACATATGTGAATGAGCAGAAGCCCTCAACTGCACTGAAAGCAGCAGAGATGATTTGTGTTGACCCATAGGGCCAGTTTTGGGGAAGTGCACTCTGGTGGGGATTAGAACGCTAGCGGTGATGCGAATCCACGCAGTGGCATGAAGTTTGCAAAGCCTGATCACTCACGTAATGAGTGTACTACGGTGTGCAATTACTGCCTTGGCCAAAAGGTAGGCCCAATCTGTCCCTACATGCCCCCAGCTTTATCTACAGTTTTAGAGTAGACTGTTGCTCTTACCTCTAGTGGCTCATGTGAAGTGTTAGGTAAGACTGGTTGTGTGTACCCAGATGAGGATTCTGGTTTTGAACCTTTTATAGCTGACGCCATTGTGTCATTGGTGGGCCATTACAAACGGTTTCCGATAAAGCTACTCCGTGACACAGGTGCTAAGCACTCATTTGTCTTGGGCTCTGTGTTGCCTTTTCATCCAAGACTGCAACGGGTGATTACTTGCCGATGAAAGGGATGGAGATGGGTTGGATTTGTGTGCCACGTCATCTTATGGAGCTGGACTGTGAGCTGGTCCGGTTTCTTGTTTCTGTTGGGGCGTGCCCTGAGTTACCAGCTGAGGCTGTCTGTATGATTCTGGGTAATGATATGGCTGGTGGTCGAGTGTGGGCTGGTGTTCCGTTGCCCTCTGTTGTTTCCGAGCCTTCGGGGTCTGAGGTGTTGGAGAAGAGTTAGCTGGTTTTGCCAGGATGTTTTTTGGCCTGTGCTGTTATCCGTGCACAAAGCCGAAAAGAGTGTGCTCCTGAGTCATGGGGTAAGGCGCGTTGGGTGCTTTCTGAACGTGTAGTTCCACTGCCTGAGATCCCACCGTCTGGTTCGAAGGCCTGGGCTGAGAACCAGAGGGCTGACTCTTCCCTGTCTGAGTTGTGGGATGAGAGCGTGCCAGTTGATAAGGTCAGAGATGGAGCCCCGGGACACTTGGTTCAAGGGGATTTGCTGGTGCTCAAGTGGCCACCCCTGTGATGGTGACTTTGTGTCATGATAATCAGACATAGACCAAAGACTGTTTTTGCAGTTCTTAAAGTGTTTCACTCATCCTCATTGCCCTAAAGTTGGATCTTGTATTTTAGACATTGTAAACTGTGATACCAAAATGATTATGACTATGACTAAAGCCATGTAAACAACAACTATAAACATAGACTCCGAGGAACTCTGATACCCCGGACCCTCTTCTCTTCTCCTCATGCAGTTTTACCTAGTGCAAAATCCACTAAAACTTCCACTTCATTGTTAATGTGTCAGAACCTACGGTTACATAATTAGGAAAGCCTCCTTGCTGCTCCTGGTTGATTAGGAATCAACAATTAGATAGTTTTGTGGGGCGCTGAAGAAACACAATCACCTCTTTATACTCTGGCTTTGCCGTAACCACCTCGGAGCCCATGCAAGGACCGGATTATATTTTATACTATGAAATAAAGCTCTTTTGAAGAAATAGGCTTAAGTTTCAAATTAAAGAGAGAGTGATAGGGAGAAAGACAGATAGAGCAGTGGATGGTCACACTGCACACAAGAGTTTAGACTATTCCAGGGGGCCAGTACAGTTTGTCCCGGCCTTAGAAGTTCTGTGGTATGACCCCCTTTCCCTCTGATTCTCCCTCTCTCTGTCTCTTTCTCTCAATCTCATTCCCCTCTCTCCATCCCTCTTTTCAGTCCGCAGCAATTAGAGAGGCAAAGTGGGAAAAGAGGAATGTGTGAGCACGCTTTGTGAGGATTGGTAGAAAGAGAGAGGGAGTACAAGAGAGAAAGTGAGAGATAAAGAGAGAGGGAGAGATGAGAGAGACACAGAGGAGGGGAGGAGAAGAAAGGAGAGGAGAAGGCCTGTCTTAATTGGCCTGTGTGGCCACGCTGGGCTGTGATGGTCTGGGCTTGCCAAACCCTGTGCCTCAATAGTTGGCCTGGCCTTACATGCATCCCGTGCATCCGGCCAACCACAACTAACTCTAGTGTGCTCTTTGGCAGTTTCCAATGTCAGGCCTGGGAGAGTTGTGCCACCCACATCTACACTCTGCTCCACAGTTCAGGAGGCCTCTCTTATGGGGATGGATGCGTGGGTTTGGTTCATGGTTTATTTGGCTCCACCAGTTTCGGTCGAGTTGGCTTTTCTGTGCGCTTTCTGTTGTTTTCTTATTTAGGACAAGTGATGTTATGCCTAGGTTATAAATTTAGAAGCAGATGTAAATTTAAATCTGATATTAAGTTAAAATGCACCTAGCCAAAATACATGCATACCTTGGCTTGGACACAAGAAGAAATACTTTTCCAGTTCTGTTAAGGTTTTGTGTATCAGTCATTATTCACTTCAAGCCAGACAATACATGTCTTACTATATTGACATCTCCTCTTTTTTTTTGTTTTCAATGCCATGCCAATGTGGCATCAGATCAAACCTTCAAACCCAACAATCAGGGAAAACAAGTATAAGTCTTGGCGCACTGTGGGCCGGTTTGGCTTGTTTTGGTTGCCTTATGTGGTGCCAGACCGAGACCCGTCAGACTTAGAGGTGACGTGACGAGCCCTGAGGACTAGAGTGTCCCTGATCTCATTACCAGCTCTATAGAGAGTCAAACATAAACACCTGCAGGGAACAGGCTGATTCCCAGAGAAGCTGTTAGAGAACACACACACACACACACACACACACACACACACACACACACACACACACACACATCTGTCAGTAGGTAAGAAAAGTAATTGAGAGAAGGCTTTTTTATTGGGACCCAATAAAAAAGCCTTCTCTCAATTACTTTTCTTACCTACTGACAGATGTGTGTGTGTGTGTGTGTGTGTGTGTGTGTGTGTGTGTGTGTGTGTGTGTGTGTGTGTGTGTGTGTGTGTGTGTGTGTGTGTGTGTGTGTGTGTGTTCTCTAACAGCTTCTCTGGGAATCAGCCTGTTCCCTGCNGTCAGACTTAGAGGTGACGTGACGAGCCCTGAGGACTAGAGTGTCCCTGATCTCATTACCAGCTCTATAGAGAGTCAAACATAAACACCTGCAGGGAACAGGCTGATTCCCAGAGAAGCTGTTAGAGAACACACACACACACACACACACACACACACACACATCTGTCAGTAGGTAAGAAAAGTAATTGAGAGAAGGCTTTTTTATTGGGAGTGACACTAAAAAAGAACGCTACGCTAATAATGCATTTATCAATAAAGGGAATGGAGCCATTGTGAAGAATTCACTAGCTGAAAATGTGCATGCATGATCAGTATGTCCATCAATTTGTGAGAACTTGTGTAGCCTCTAGCCATCCTTCAGAAATAAACAATTCCAACAGCATCCACTTCATGCTGAGTGTTTTCCCTCTTTTTGTAGGGGACCAACTTCTTGCACGGCCATAAGGTTTCATGAGACAGGCAAAGGTGACTTAATTGAGCTATTTATGAACACAAGCTCCTTTACTATGATAGCCGACCAGCTTTTCTACATTCCCAGAAGCAACACATGTGCATCTCATCATTGCAAATCAGAACGTTACACTAACTCCAGAGAAAAGGAGATTGCTGCTCTTTTGACGCCAACCTAAAACAGAACATAGAGCTACAGTTGCAACTCGGCTGCACCACGTTAAACCCAGTGCCTGAAAAACTGTTCCATTCTGGGAACAAAGCTCTTGCATCGTAAATCTGCCCGGTAACAGACATCACATGAGTGGCTATGCGCATGCATGTCAACAATGAAAGGTGGTTCCATTTTCAGAATATGCATGGGATAATTTGAGACATGTCGGTTACTAAACTTAGCCACTGAAGTGGATTTTGCTCCATTAGTTAGCAAGCCGCTGGAGGATGGTGGGATGGATGTACGGATGGGTGTGTCTGAGGCAGTGAGAACAGGTCAGGTTAAGTGTGGCATGCAGCAGAGGAAGGACTGAGGAGTTGTGGTGTGCCTGTTTGCCACTCTGTGAATGCTGATTTACCACTTTGGCACACTTTGCCCTATCACAGAGCAGGAGCAGACGCACAGACGTGGACTCAGGCAGAGATGGAGAGAAAAAAAGATGGGAAAGAGGGAGGGTGGGAGAGAGTAAAGAGACGGTGCTAAAAGCAGCTGGAGGTTCTCCGCAAGGCCTTAAGATCTAATCAATCATTTACAGGGTACATGTGGTTTAATTGATATAAAAATACTTCAGAAATCGCTCTCAAGCTCAACAAACGAGAAGTGTAAAGAATATGTCAAAGACCAGCAAGTAAACCAAACAAAGCAGTAATTATTTTAGACATTGTATGTTTGATAAAATGTTTTTTTATTGATATTAAAAATGAAAGTACATGAATTGTGCATTTCGGACGTTCTAGCGTGCAGAGGTTAAATCAATAAAATACACACAGGCTGAGTGAGCTACTGACACAGAAAAGGTTGCCATCGCTCGGCAAGGTATCTCTTCATATTCAGCTAAAAGAAGTGGTTGTCTTCACGCCATTGAAAAGGACACTAGAGTAGCCTGTTTGAACATTACAATAGTGAATGGATGCAGTCCTAGCAGGAAAATATGAAATAAAATAGAAAATATAATAATTTTATCAATAATAATAACAATTTAATAATAATAATAATAATTGCACTACCTGCTTTGTTGCACAACTGAAGTAGAATATAATTAGAGACAGGACGCAGCCTTGATAGTTCAGATCTCTCGGACAGAAAGAAGATTTAAAGTATTGGCTTGACTCTTCACCATGATGCATGACACAATGGCGGAGGAAAACTATATTGTGCCACAGAATGACTTTGTTTCTGACATGGGCTTCAGTGGTTTTTTCACAAAGAGTTAAATTATTGTGGCCGGGTAAGGGAAACAACCTCAGCTGCCCTTCCACAACACGATTATCACTGACACTCGGAAACTACTGCACTTCTCCCTCGGAGAACATAGACTGTTTAGTTTTTTTTCCTGAGTGCTTCAGAAATGGTTCAGTGTGATAGCCCTTCATCAAATGCATAATGGATGGGTTATTGGATGATTGTGGAGGGGTAAGTGGCAGGCTAACAACCCTGCTCCCCTCGCCATGCAATACATACTGTTGATGCGTACGATCAGGGGCATTGTCTTTTACAAACACAGAAGAAAGAAGACAGACAGACAGACAGTGAGGTTTAGAGCGGTGATATGCTCTCTCCTTAATAGACAATGACCTTTTGGTGACCTTTGATGACTACTAGCATCATAGCAACATCATTACCTCCAATTAAGGCATCAACACAATGACTCGTGTAAGTCACGTGTAAGCTAACCACTAAAATCTACAACTGACCGGACAGTTACAGCCTCGTGACCCAAACCAACACGCGAAAACATCAGTGGCACTGGCACGTAGGCAAGATGCTCTTTAGAAGATCATAAGACACCATGTACAATTACAAAGACATGATTTAATGAAGGACTGATCATTCTCAAGCCATCAATACTAAAGTGGCTTCAAAACATAGTGGGTTTGAGTACAATCAATGTTGAACAGTTATTTTTCCAATAATAAAGTCATTCATTTATGCTTTCTTTTTCACAGATAAACCCTGACAGGCTTCTGGAAATCCATGCAGATCAATGTATTCAGAGTATGTGCCTATTCCTGTGACATAACACGCCTAAGCAATCCAGGCTATGCTGCTGTTAAAATATTAATTTAAAGTAACTATGGCAAACGGAAAAGGAAAAAAAGACATTATTTTTGGTACAAAGCATCTACAAAAAAGCCTTACAACTCCAATTGGAAAACAGAGATCATACAAAATAAATCCGTCAGTTGAGCATCAGTGCTACGTATATTATTTGGACCAATTTTCAAATATATTTTATAACAAAATAAATAATGCCTTTATACAGTGCCCTTATTTGTATTTCAACAAACAAACAAAAAAGCTTGGCGGCTCATTACGCAAGATACAGCTCAGACTAAAGGAAAATAACACAACGTCCCTGGAAACTAATTATATATCTATATATCTATCTATATATATATGTATGTATATATATATAAATATATATAAATAAATATATATAGATATATAGATGTATATATACACATATAGATATATATGTTCAAGTATTTGTTTTCAGGCAAAAGCATGTGAATACTACTGATATACAATAAAAATAAAATGTTAGTTGACATTATTGCTGTTTTTTTCCCTTTGAATTGAAATGTTGTGCCTTTCTTTAGAACTGTAAAATAACATTATAACATAACCATGGAAACAAAAGAAAAGCCTAACTTGGAAAAACAGGAATGTCACGGTACCAGAAACTGACGGGGTTTTCCTTTTTTTGTTCATTGAAACATTGATATGAAAAGAAAACAGATAAAAGACACAATCAAATATAATCATCATTATCCCACTTGTTCTTTGTCCATTCCAAGTTACTTCCTGTGAGAGCAGTCTGCAAAACCATGGCAAACAGGAAGTTCTGTCCTAGAACTGTAGTACTGTCCAAATCCAGGCGGTCCACAGTGTCCCATATGTCCCCCACTGCTCCCTGTGTCTGCCAGGGACAGGAGGAACAGGGACTGGGATAAGGCCCCCCTTGCCGCTTACGCTGGCGAGCTAGTGATGAGCAGCCGCGAGCACTCGCTGTGAGCCTAGATGCCGATACAGCCCATTTATTTTCTCAGTGACACTTCCCCCTTGACATTGCCACTGCCAGGAGCTCCACCATATCCTTTATCTTCCTTTTTTCAAAAGTCACACTTTCCTTAAAACGGAAAGTTTTAATATTCATTCAAAGAAAAAAAACGTGCTTTTCAACCTCTTCTTTGAGTCCATTCCCAAAGTTAGCACCATGTCATTTTTTTAAGCTACACGTTCATTGTTCATAAAAAAATAGTGCCATTTTTTTCTTTACTTTGACGTAATCCGTGGCAATGTGCAATTTTGCAGACTCTTTTCTGCTTTTTGTTTGTGATCAAAAGGTGCTGGAACAGGAATCTAATTTTACAAAATAATTCCTTACAGTGTGGAAGTCCCTTTATAGGTAGAGGTGCAAACTAATAAGAAAAAGAACTAACAGAGATTTTCTTTTTGCCTCAGGAAAAATGATGTGGAATGGATTCTTTCATGCAAGCTGCTCTTCACTTTCAGTTGTCTTCCACAAAGACAAAAAAACATTCCGCTGGGTGTCCTCTTGACACTTGCAAACCACAGATCTCTTTCATCTTCAGTTCTCCCTTCCCTTTTCTCTCTTGCTTAAGGATCCACCTGAATTGCATTCAGCCGAATTGTTAACTTTTTGTTCATCGTTTTTTGTTTGTGCCTTTTGTGTCAGTGACTGAAAGAGAGAGGGAGCGAAAGAGTTCAGACAGGAAGAATGTGAAGGCATGTTTGTGTGCCGGAGGAGGGTGGGTGGTTGGGGTTGAGAGGGGGGGGGGCATTTGAAAAGGGTCAGGGGGTCAAGAAGTAGTGGATGAGAGCAGGGGGAGGAATTGGTGGGCTCGGACAGGGCAGGGGAGGTCAAAGAGGACTGCCACAGAAATGACGTCAGAGACAAAGCTATAATCCCCTAGTCTTTTTTTCTCCCTCGAAACTCTTGTCTGTGCAAAGGGCTGGCAGCGGGCTCATTTGTGGTTGACATAGTTCTCCGTGGTGAGCAAGACAGGCGGCAGTTTGCTGGGCAGGCTGATCAGGGACCTGTGGAAGACTGCCTGCTCCTCGGCCTTGATCTTCTCAGCCTGCCTCCGAGACTTTTTGGCCTTCAGGATGGCGGGGACGCCCCTCCGGAGCCGCTGGGCCGCCTTCCTCTGCCACACCTCGAATTTGGAATACCTGATGGTCCCATGCTGCTTCCTTGGGACTTCCTATTGTGGCGTGCAGGCGAAAAAAGGGAAAAGAGGGAGTTCATTAGTTGTGATAAGATACACTGCAAGTGCTTATTACAATGGAGGAAAGCCTTGTTTGTTTTGCAAAAACATTCAGTCATTGTTGGGCCAGTAAAATGGAAATCAAATTTCATTCTTATATTGCCCAGCGTCACAACAGACTCGCCTTGCCTCCGACTTGCCCTTGTTTTGGTTTCCTTGACTGAGAGAAGCTGTCAACAAGTGTTAGCTCGGCCTCTTTAACATACTGTCAAAGGAAGGGCGGTCACTCGCCTCATATACATATGAGGAGCACAGTGTCGTTCACACAACGACCCGCTGAACTGACTAACCCTGTTACGTGAAACGCTATATAAACGCACTGTCATTCCACAACCTCTATTCAAACCCAGCAAACTCTTTTAAACAGCTCTAGGTGTTTTGCTGAGCACCCTAGATTGAGACAGAGTGGGAGTGGTAGCAGCAGGCCTAGAATTTATGCGCAAGTAGCCAGTGCTCTGTCTGAATGGCTTGTTTTGGTCCTGCCACTTGAGGAGTGTTTATCCCCCTTCATTCATTCCAAGCCTGCACAATAGCCTAAGAACAGCTGGCTCTCAGAGCAGGCTGTATCCATCAACTCTCCCTGCTCACACAAACTACGGACATGTCCCAACTAATTCCCTTGCAGTCTCTTTTTATTGTATTTTAGGCCGAGGATATTTTCCTCTGGTCATTCGCAGAAGTTCATTTTGGGTTTGTTTACATCACTAACAATCTCCAACCACTGATGCAGATTTTCAAACAAGTCAAAGCAGAAACCCTATACACATCTTTCCAGCCTTGTCTAAAAGGAGGGTGGAAAGGATTTGAAGAGTCCTGGAAAGCAGCCACAGCTCGGTCTTGTGATCACAAAGACCTGAAATGCTTTGATGCATGTTTGTGACAGATTCCGGAGAAGCTCTGCTGGCCAGGTCAGGTGTTTTTGACCGCACAGATCATAACGCATGCCAGTTTCGGCAGCTTGCTGTTCCGTGACTAATCACACACACACACACACACACACACACACACACACACACACACACACACACACACACACACACACACACACACACACACACACACACACACACACACACACACACACACACACACACACACACACACACACACACACACACACACATATTTCCATGAGGCTCAGCACTTTACATGGAAGCTAACTGCTTACCAATGTCCATTTTAACCAGATAAACCTGTCTTTGTGTAGGTTTCAGTCTGTTCTTGGTGTCAGAGATAGGGGTGAGGCTCAGAGGTGAATGGAGGCACAGGAGATGGATGGACAGATAAAACCAAGCTTTAGAACAGTTTCCCATACTGGCCTCTTGTTGTTGTTGTTAAGACATACCTGTTTCAGTGCGGGCATCACTGGTATGACCTGCAGAGAGGAGGCCGACACGTCCCTTTCGGACTTGGCGGGTTTGGCACAGTACTGCTCCAGCAGGTTGAGGTCACAGCTACGGAAACAACACTCCTCTACAATCCCACGGTTCTGGTTGCGCCGGTTGTTCCCCCTGCTGGTTGGCCTACCTGAAGATAAACACAACAAGGGATGAGTACAGAGCGTGAGGAGGGTGAGGTTAAGGCCTGGGAACACAACACTGGCATCAGTAAAGAATCTAGGTTGTTTTCGTAGGATTACTTCAACAATCATAGCAGTCCATGGAGCAAAGAGGATAAAAGGAAATCTATGAACAACTGCAACAAATCTTTTTGTTTGCAGAGGATAATCTGATTAGGGCTATCTGGAAGTCCCTTAATGAGTGAATACACAAGTAAACACCCTGTGCTGTAGACACCAAAAGAGACTGATGGAGACAGACAGTTAAGCTCTCAGACAGACCTTTGGGTGAGCAAATACATAAAATGGAAACTCTGCTGTGACCTTGTCCTTTGTCAAGTCAGCAAAGATAAAGAGGATGAGGAGGGGCAGAGAGGTAGAGAAAACAGGAGAAAAGGGATCAGTGAGGGAGAGAGGTTGTGTGACGTCGAAACAGAGGGAAAGAATGTGAAACAAAAGAGGAAGAGAGTAAAGACACAGGAGAGAAAGGTATAGAAGAATAAGATGAGGGGGGTAAAGGGTGAGCATGTTGCAAAAGGGAACACTATCCTCGACCAATAAAGGCCTTGTTTGAAGTCCTGCTCCCAAATCTCATGAGAGGGACAGCTAGATGTGATTGCAGGAAGAGGAACATGAGAGCAAAAGAGAGGGTGATCCAGTGGGGGGGAAGGAGAAAAGGAGGAAGCACATCTATGTCAGCCTAAATTGGATAATGATCTTTCCGATTGTTGAGAAGCTTCTGTGGCGGGCAGCACACAAAGAAACTGTCAAAGGTGAAAAGCAGAGGATGGGACTATATCTTAATGAAATGAAAAGAAAATGCAGATATACTGAATGAAGGTGAACTCATGTATGTCACAAACACTGCAGGCAGTGCAAACAGAAGCTTATCCTTGTGAGGATTAACAACCACCACAATACATTCTCATAATGCTTTACAGCTATACCCATCATCACTACAATGGAAGCAATAATCAGAATTGATGTTAATGATCCTTCCTCTTAACCTGACATCAAACCCCCCCCCCCCCCCCCCTGAGGTGACTGGTATGCCTATTTGGGTGCAATTAATTTACTGGTAAACAAGCGGCCCATTGTGTCGCGTGTGCCTTCACAGCTCGTCGGCCTTTCATATGCAATGAGAGGTATGGGCTGTAGGCACACTCAGCCGAGCAGCCTGGACGAGGTCTTGAGACACACAGCTGGCTATAATCTCCTTCTCACTGTTTTCTGTCTGTCACTCAGTGTGTGTGTGTGTGTGTGTGTGTGTGTGTGTGTGTGTGTGTGTGTGTGTGTGTGAGAAAGAAAAATACCACACAGCCACAGACAGAGATAGCCTCAGCTATCCAAACAGATGTGTGCGAATGAAGAACAGAGGGACATAAAAAAGCTAAACGGCGTTGTGTGCAGCGCATTGTGCTAAACTTGTGCCGGGATTGAAAACCTACTGAAATAGAAGCCTCTGTCTTCACAGACAAACTGCAGCGCATCCACCAGCTCTCCCCCACACAGCGTCTCCGCCGAGGCTATTTCCACAGCGTAGAGCGCGAGGGCCAGTGCAAACAGCAGCACGCGACTGGACGAAGACATCTTCTTGACCTGCAGGCAACAGAAAAAAACATATTTTCACCGTGAAGCAACGGGTCATCAAATGCGAGCACACAATACAGAAGTCATCAACATATAATTCTCATATGACAGCCAGATGTTGCCTATACGTTTTGGTAAAAGAGGAGCCACTCTAAAAGAGGAGCCCCTCTTTTACATTGGCATGCTTGAACAAGACGTATAATTCCAGTGTATACCTTTTCTATATATTGACCTTCTAACTTAGAAAGAAGCCAATTGCGTGCAATCAAATGATGTCAAATGCACATCCACCCCCCTTCAACTGTTATCACCCGCTGTCATTGTGTTGCACCTGAGAGAAGTGCTTATTCTTAGGGAAAAAGTAGACGGTATCTCTGCCGTTCACACTCTTACACAACTCCCCAGAAGTTGCAAGACCGGCTGCTCGATAGTTAACTATCTGAAAAGCCAGACTCAGCATATATTTTCCCCTTGCTCACCCTGTGGTGAGCTCACTGACCCTCAGACCTACCGCCCCCTATCTGCCGAATCAAAGACCAGCTGTTTACTCCGAATCCAGTAAGCGGCGTACCGTCCAGATGGGAGAAGAATAAAAAATACTTCTCAACCCGTTTCTCGTTTTCTATCATATCAGGCAACCTGTTGCACAAATGCTTCAAAGCTTCAAGCACACTCCATGTCATTTGTGTATCTTGAACTTTCTCTTTTGCAGCATGCAAAATTAAAACATATGTCCAGTTCCCATATTGCACAAAAGAAAATGATGCGATCAATGCATCTGCTCAGCCCGAGGCGGTGTCCCACTTACAGAGCCAATCAAACATGGTTAAAACCCTGCCAGAGATCTATGAATACACGCGCAGCACAACCGGAGAGTGTAAAACTATTTGTTCCCTCTGGTTACCTTCATTCTGCTGCTCTCCGTTCTCTGGCAGGTGTGGCAAATTGATTGGTGTCCGTGTCTTTGCTGGGTCTCCATGTCAGTTGGCAGTAGTCAAAATGTAGGGGTTATTTGGTTGGAAAGGTTGCAGGTGAGTTAGTTTCCCAGTTGGTGAAGCTAATGAGATGATGTGTGAGACGCTGTCCCAAAGACCAGGCGACAGGCAAAACTTCACTGTGAAAACTATTATATACCAAACACGCCCCTTACACCCACACCACACCCCTCGCTCCTCCTCTTCACTGCTGGTTTAAAAAAAAATGGTCCATGGACGTTTTATGGAAAAGTGCTTAAACGGGAGAAAAGGCAAAGAGAGTGAGAGTTACAAAATATGGAACAATTCCATAGGCATTTTCCACGTTTACGCACTGTAACCTACAATCACAATGTTTACACACAGGACGCAGACTGAACAAGAATAGACGTAATTCCTCAGACTCCAAGAAAAATGTCAAAGTGTCCGCCCTGCTGTAATTAAGATTAACATTCAGAGTGGAAGAAGTGTGGCCATGGTCTGCGGCTCACTGACTCAGGTATGGATGCAGTCACCGGGTGAGTGAATGTTGATTAGTTACCTGAAGGCAACAGGATGATGCAGCAGCAGCAATGAGTGGCTGTTGCAGAGTAGTCAACTGTAAATGCTGCATATTTGGAGGAAGTGAAAAACTAAATATTAAAAATAATTTATATATTTAAAACGGTCAATGCATCACTCATACTGTGGATGACTGTTTAAATACCAGCAGGAAAAAAACTCTTCCAGATGCTGCACAGGTTGTACAATAGACACAACAATGTCCTGCATGCATCAAGCTCCAAAATGTCATTTTACATAAAGGTAAGCTTTTTCTTTTTTCCCCCTAACACTGTTTGAGGGTTCCCTTATATAAGTGGGGCTTCTGCAGAAGGTAGGGATGCGGACATGTCTTCAGACTTAGACTGACACCTAGTGGTCCTGGGAGTGAACCGTTTGTTTGTCTCGCAGCGTTCAGCAGGTTGGTTGCTCATCAGAGAGTACTGAACAGCTGCCCACTGATACCTGAACACCAGGACAGGAGCTCTGTCTGGACAAATCCCCCAAGGTTGGTTCGTTAAAAGCGTGTATTCATTTATTCTCCAATGAATATTCATAGACAGTACTAATGTGGGTCCAATTGGTGATGATGAGCTTGCATTCTTGAGGTTGTCTGTTGTCATTTAAATGGCGGTGATGCAACATTTTAATATAATAGAAAAACAAGTATTGTATTTGTTAGAATATCTGTTTCTTAAGCTATTTCCCTTAACTTTACAGAGGTGTATTTTTGTAATACAGATGCATATTAGCTTGTTTTTAACATTTAATAATATTGCAAAATTGTTCATTTACGTTTAAGCCAGGCAGATAGCATAAAGGAAATGTATTAATTGAAAGGCTTAAATAGAATTTGCTGTGAATTTAAGACTAAGCATAAACACCCTGCTGGACTGCCCCCTCTTGTGGCAGACAGATGTCCTAGCCAAGTATTATACAATGTTGGTCTGTAGTGTTTTGCAATATATGGACACAACATAAATAAATAAGAGATGACAGAATTTTTTTAATTTGCCATCTTTAATGTTTGATAGATACGTTTTTGAAGCAGTAGTCAACAGTTCATTACATGGAAAGTATGTTGTATTATTTATTTCATTATGCGATACACTGTACGACAGAAACGCCAGATAAATCAATACATTTAGAGACAATACTCAAATACTGAATTCACATCTGCAAAATAAAGAATTTAACACATGAGAGATATTAATTTCTAAATAATATAACTGTGATTTCATATATGTTTCATAAATATGTTTTATTTGTTAGACACTTTAATATTTTCATTTGTTTCTTTGATTTTAAAGTAATTGTACTATACTCATTTAGTTTTCTTTTTATACATTCATTACCACAATTCCCTTTATTTTGGTTCCGATTTTGACACATTTCTCAAACAACAAATTTTTTATTTAGAAGTAATGAATGGCCCAGTCAGTAAAACCCAATTAATTTCACCCAGCGAGGTGTTAAACATCTTTGGAAAGCCTGCGCTGTGACTTGAGGTTTTAATGGTTGCAACATTGTCGGCCTACCAGCAAGCAACAACTCTTCAGAAACAGCATCATACTGGAAGTACAGCACAGAAAGATGAACACATTGCTCTTGATCACACGTCGGACGTCTCTGAGCGCAGCAGAGAGGAAGCAGACAACAGCAGGGCGGTCGCAGAACCGGGACATCATCATGACAAAACACTGAGGGCGTCTGTTAGCATCTTGAGCTCGTCCTTCACTCCATCCAGGCCTGCTTGGATCTTCAGTGGGTTGTCAAGCACCTCCACACTGCTGGTGAATGGATCAAACCTCACGGAAAAGGGACGCTTGATTCCCGCCACGTAACCCCTTTGTCAAATATACAAAACAGTTAGAACCCTCAAAGAAGTCAAAGATGAGTATATGAGCTCTTCATAAATGCAGAGAATTTAAACCAAAATATTTATTGTGGCCAGTGAAAACTTAATTGATTAGAAAAAGGTTCCCCCAGTTGTAGTTTATCCTATGCATTTTGCACTTAATAAAGAATGGATTATCCTGCTTGTGTCAGTACACACAGGAAATATATTCACTATGGGCCTATACTTCGACAAACATTCCCGGGCAGATCATTTTCTCTGAGTGTGTCAAGGATGCCACATTTTATATTCTAATAGAAACCAAATGTTGTGAAAACATTCACTAAAGCTACTTGTTTTGCAGGCTAACATTTGATCTGTTTGCCAGATAAAACTACAGCATTTTGCCTTGGTAAGAAACACTACATTAGTAACAGCTGTCTTCTGGCAACTATGGCTGAAGTGTGTGGCCTCAGGGGCCGGCTGGCTGTTCTATGACCTTGTCCTTGCATAACCCCCTCTTTTTGTTTTTCTCTACTTCTCTTTGTCTCTCTATGTTCTTGTGTATTTGTGCTTGGGTTTGAACAAGAATGCATGTATGATTCAGTACCTGAATTTTTCCTTGGCATCTGTAAAACTTTCAGAAATGAAGTAGACTGGCTGGTACGTCTGGTCTTGGTAGGGCTGCCTCGCTGCAGCCTCTGGTTCAAACTGCCTTGTCTCTGGTTCATCAGACAGCGAGTGCTGGATTTACATAAAAGAGAAAGATTGAGAGTTACCTGACAGCTCAGGTGGCGGAGATAACGATCATATTTTAAAGCAGATAACAGAGAGAACATGCTTGAACGTACCACCAGTTCTCCGTAAGAGGAGAGCAGTCCAGCTCCGTAAGCCCTCACCTCACCATTCTGTTTGCAGAGGCCGTACTCAACAGTGAACCAGTATAGCTGATGGGAAATAAAATAGATTTACTGAGAGAAAGAAGGATACTGGGGTGGACTATTAAATCATTTTTTCACACATCTTAGGTAAGGGACTGTACAAAAGGGACCAGAGCTGGTTGTGAGTCCAAAAAGGGGGGGTGAAGTTTTTTAAAGTTTTTTGAAGTGTTTGAAGCGGTTTCTACACGTTGATAACATTATAAATCAAAACAAAACCATGTGGTTACGTTGAGGAAAACATCAAAGTTTGTCGTTTTGGTTTAGTACGTGTGTTGCATAACTTTAGTAAGGCATGTAAGTTAAGAACATCACGTATGTGATGTATATGTAAATTAAGTTGTGGAAGTTAAAATGAGTTAATGTTGACCTTTGTTTGTTTGACCCCTCCCTAGTGGTCTCTTACGTCACCTGACTTATTTATTTTTCTCCTGTCATAATTGCTACAGCCACTGGAGGTCACCACTTAACAATGAACGTAAATATGTGTTGGAGGACTGAAGTCTTACTGAGGACAGTTTCTCAATATCTTCATCCGAAGCCCCAAGTGATGCCAGACCAAGGTTCTGAAGCACATAATAAAAAGGTTAGTAAAATAAATAACACAGCATGCATTATAAGACTGCTCAGGACCTCCACCCTCTTACCTGTGAAAACTGGGCAAAAGTGCGATCAGCCAGCATTGGGACGTGGCCCAGCAGTTCATGTACACAGTCACTAAACGGAAAGAAAGAGAGATTCAACTGGCACCATATTATATCTAGATGGAAAAACCCTATACAGATATGTTTAACTATATACAGACTTTAAGGTACAAATTGTGTTAACAAGAGAAGTGAAGACAGAAGTGTGTTTTTCTTGCAGACTAAAAAGGAATTTGAGAGATAACTTTAAGTTCATTGTATATGTTTGCTTTATTATTATTTTAATGGCAATGGCCATATGTTGGATGAGGTTTAATGCGAAGAGCAAAGCAAGAGAAGTCACACTCATACTCACGGCTCTGGGGAGTGCATAGGGGACGAGGCGTGTCGGATATATTGGGTGCACTGGAACACCCTGAATGCCAAACTGGCCAAGAAATCTCTGGCGGAGAGCAGACCTGCCACTGGACGGAGCAGGAACCCTGTTCGCTCTGTTTGAGTGTGTGTTAGGGAAACAATAGATAAAGAGACAAAGAGAAAGAATATAGGTAAATGGAGAGTGTATTATATAGACTGAACACTTCGGTTTGGTTTCTTAACCCGTCTTTACCTTTGAGGAAGCATGACACATCTTCCAACTGGGGAATGTTGTCTGGACCGTACCCAGAATGCCTTTCCAGCAGATGGAGGGCATCGAGGTATTCACTGCAGGCATGTGTGATATACAATTCCCTCAGAGTTGAGTAGACTTCTCTCCTAATTCGGGATTAAATGACATTCAGGTTTTCTTCTTTAACAAAAGACTTTCAAGCATTGAGGTGTAACCATTGATAAGGATAAAATGAGCTGTAAATATAATTAAAAACACTTTTGGGACTGTTTAGTTGTACCATTCTCTGCATTGCAATTTCCCAACATTTTCTATCTTATATTTCTATTTTAAACTACTGCTTGATCATTTATCTTAATAGCTTTTTAAGTACAATGCAAAACCATTCTTTTCAAATAACTGTCTAACTGGCAAGTCATAGACTCAGACATCTTCTTTTGGCAAAACTGTGCACATTAAATCAATCATACAAGTATAAATTCACTTAATTGTAAACTATCCCATAAAATCACGTTTCCATCTCCCTGATAAAATGATGTGCTGAAGCTGGCACACCTAGAATGCTTTGAAATTATTGAAGCCTTTGATCTGAAACGAATTCATCAAAAATACAAAACAAATGTTATCTGTCTTTAAAGACAATATAAAAAGGGACTCAGTGGGTTGTGAATTGACACATCAAAGCTCTCATAATCAAACGGCAAGAAAGTCAAACTGATCATAAGAAAAACAGGCAAGGAGTTGTTTTCAGCGTATATTTTGGTATCATGCTTTTTGGTGTAAGTGTTCATATCAACTGTATTTTAAATGAGCATGCCTTTACCATGTGGCAATCTCCATCTCTGTGTATTCCACTCTGGGAATTGTCTGCCCACTGAGGAAAAACACAAATACACATGCATAAGGGATAATCAAGTTTTCTAAAAAATAATGTCTGTGCAGCATTCAGGCAAAAGACTGTATCTCACTGTCTGTATCTGAAGGCGATGTCTCCGATCATCTTCCTCCTCTGCCTGTAAGCAGGGTCTGTGTAGCCCTGTCAAATCAAATATAGGCCTATCAAACACTGATCACATTTTCTGTTTTATGACATATTGCTCCAACAACATACTCAGCAGAATATTGAGAATTCTCCGAATGCACGATATTGGAAAAGTCATTACTTACAGGATGGTCTTGATCCAAGTCTGGATCGAATTTTGTGACCAGATGATGACATTTATCCAAATCTGCTATTTTCTTTGGGAACCAATGAACTAGAAGAGAAAGTCAAATACAAATTTAGTTTGATCAAATACGTTTCAAATGGTTTATAATAAAAATAAGTAAATGATGTTACATTTGACTTCTTTGGTGGTTTTAACGTCCTCTGCATTTCTCTTGATGGAGCTGATGAGAGTACTGACGTCTGAGAGGTGCACCTCACAGCGGACAAAGTACTCCAGGCCTTCCCCGCTGTCCTTCAGCTTCCGGCACGGGCGCGTCTCCAAATGTTGAATCTTAGCTTCAAATGTCTGAAATAAAGTCAAGACACCTTAATGTAACTACTACATCAATAGGTTAAATGCACAGTATGACAAAGGTAGGATGCATTTATGCAGCACAGTATTTGAGAAAGCATGCCAATATATTGTGGAACAGTCTCTTAAAAATACCAGTGAGAACAGAGAAGACTTGGATGAATGACGAGGAAAAAAGAATGCAGAATTTCTTTATAAAATCAAGCTAAACAAAATATGCAACAACTAGTTTTAATACATTCAACAGTGTAACATAAAATGTAAGAGGAGTTGGATTTTTTTTAATTCAGTTATGCCTGCTTAGGTACTGTCCTCACCAAGAGGCTATATTACTTATTTGTTTGTATTCTCTCCAAGAAATATAGACCACATTGCCATCTATGTTAAATATAATTGATCATTTAGAAGTCATAACCTCTAATAGATTATCAAGATCTCACTGTGTGGACAAATAGATGTTATCCCTCCGACTACTCACCTCTCACTAAACTTAACATTAATAACAGTTTTTTAGAGGGTGAGAAACCCATGCACATACAAATATATATGAATATTGGCTAGATTTAAACTGCATTAATTACAGTTCAAGGGATACAACACCAACCAGTTGCATTTTTGAAAATAAAACACAAAGAAATTGTCTAATAAATGATGCCTTTTTTTAAAGTGTACCTTTAAAGCATTAGTAAATGCTTTAATAGTCCTTAATCAATTGCATCGTATAAACTCGTTATAAAGCGTGACCTAAGTGGTACACCACACCCTTTCGTCAGAATTCTGCTTACAAATACACAAAAAACATATTTGCAACCTCACAAGAGTTATACCTCGAAAACTTTGAGTGTCCTCGACAGTGCAGGAGTCTTGGAGTTTCTTAAAGTGAAGAAAAGGTTGAGCAGCGCTTTCCCATTGTCCTCCTCAAACACTATCTGCTCGCTGGCCTCTGCAGCTTCTGCGGCTGCAGCGGCGGCTTCCCTCTCCTTGCGCGCGTCCTCGATCAAGCTTTGCCGTCTACCGAGGAACCTTTGAGACTGTCCCAAAAGAGAAACCAAAGTCTTGCGTACTGTAGATGTTTTGATTGTCAATCAAGTCAAACCTAGGACACGGCTACATTGAGTAGCTGACATAAGGTGTTTTGCTAAATGCTTTTAATACAGCGGCCATCGTGCGTAATTGTCACCTTGTCAAGCACTCTGCGCGCAATAACTGTTTTAGGTGGTATTCTGGATATTATTCAGACACATCACTGGTAACACTATGTCAAATAGTTGAAATCTAAAATAACAGAAAACTTAAACTTAATTATATATTTCTTACCGTGATGGAGTCAGACCTCTCCAGCTCGGATGCTGCTCTGTGGATGGTCTTTGTAGAGGACGTGGAGCTGCTTGACAGGGTCATCTTCAGACGCAAAAGTCTTCTGTGGTCTTTGGCGTGTCGAAGTACTAGTAAAGTGGCAGTGCAGTTGTTTCGCTCTCTAGATCTATCCGGCGTTGTCTTGCGCTCAAAGCTTTCCCCTTTTTTCACAGGTTCGCTGTTTTTATAGGGTCATTTGTTTGCGGTTTCTGACGTCAAACCTGCTAATGCTGCTGTAATAAATCAAAGCGCAGTATCTATCAGACTCATCCCAACCCAGAGCCGTATAGTAGCAATCTTTTGTAAAACCTACACTCGAGCATTTTTCTCATAATTGGTCGTTTTTTAGTGGTCTTCAAACAATTCAAAAGATTGATGAATTTACATTTGCAATTAAAAACTTTAAATACATGTGAAGTTATCAGTTATGGTTTATTTATTTTATGCTTTTATACAGTTAACATTCACAAGTTATTGATGCATGTTTAGTGTCTAAATAAAACAATATGTCTATATTTTCTTAATTCATACTTATTTGATTAACATTTACACCAGATAGGTGAATTTGTATGGTAACAGCCAACCATTTGCCATATTAGTCATTTTTAGACAATAATTAAAGCTTTTGACCTCTGGGCTTTACATAAAGAGAAAAGTCAACTTTCGAAAATTAAGTCACTTTATCAGTTCAATCCAATCTCCACAGCTCTTCACAAATTAGATTAGATTGTGAAACACACACACACACACACACACACACACACACACACACACACACACACACACACACACACACACACACACACACACAAACGGACATAGAGAGAGAGAGCAACACCTTGTTTTGCTGTTTGGGCCACTCTGTCAGTTTTTTTTTTACCTCAGCAACAACGACATCAAGTGCATTTGTTGCACTCTTGGCTGGGGAGTTTGGTGGTTAACATGATTGTGAAGTGATGTACGGTACCCGCAGGCGAGCAGAGGTAAAATCATTATCTGTGGATCTCTGGCCCCATGCTGCCACAGCTGCAAACCTTGGGTGCAGAAAAGACAAATGGACCCCAGTGTGACTCTTCCCCCCAACCTGAACATAAGGTCTGAAAATGCTAAAGAGCACTGCTGTGGCCCCAGGGCCAGACAACGGCAGTTCTGTCCTTTATTGGAGGAAGACAGAGTGAGTATGAAGAAATTAAGATAAAGCAAACAGACAGTAGAAACCACCTTTCCACTTTCTTTAAGCCTATGTTCTGCATGGAAACAGAGTGATCTGGTATATCTTTAGAAATTATGCTTTTTTTATGTGCTTTTTTATCTTGACCTTTTTACAAAATTGGTATGACATATAGAAGAACAACAGGCAAACGCTTGACATTTATTCAGAGATAGCAATAATTATCAATGCTAAGGTTTGTATCTATGCCTTTCAAGCAGCTTAAAATATGTGTAAGGCAATTAGAAATTATACAAATGATTGATGTAGAGGATAAAAACATTTCATTACTTGCTGCTCTAGTTGTTAATACATTTGTGAGGCGCTGTCACGGAAATTGTGGTATTTAAAGGTTTTTGAAAGGTAACCTTTAAGAAGAGTAATAATTATTTTAATTTTTGAGAAAACGTTTGCTTTGATAGGATGAAATGTGCGCTGCACTAAGACAGAGGGAATACCAACAAACTGATGTTACTGGATTGACCTCATGCAGAATTCCGCAGCAGTCAATCTGTCCAGGGTTTTGTGTTTTTAGCAGGTGCCTGGCCCATGTGGGGTTTTACGACATGTATGTGTTTTCCTTTCTTACTCATTGTACAGTGCTCAATCATGCATTGTTTTGGGGGCATTTGTTGCCTCACTCATCACTCTATAAGCAACTGATGTTAAGTAACAACAACACAAGGAAGACACATTCAAATATTTCAGCATTTAACAGTATATCTGTGTCAAAAAACAACATACATTTGTCACAGAACTGAAGATCTTTATGGAGTGAGTCAGAAAACAGTATTTCCAACTACAAGAGACTTTATGATTGTGAAGCAGAACAGGTTTATTTAACTGCGCCCTTGTGTGTTTTGTGAGGAAGGACAACAGAGCTACAGGCTGAATTAAGATCAAGATCAACTACACCATCCAATTGTCTGCTCTCTCAGCCCTGTTTATCAACTGGTTAGTGGAAATCGCCCAGAGAAAAAGCTTCCTCAATGTACACTTGTATACTTAGTTCAGCACTTAGTTCCCAGCACTTAGTTCCCCTATGGAACTAAGAGCCGATTGCGTTCACACTGGAATAAGTTCCCTGAGGGAAGATTAAGCAAATGAGCCGCTGATGTCACTTCGTCTTCTTCTGCTTTGGGTTTACTGGCAGGCCGCAAACAACTACCGCCGGAAGTCCCCGGCCGGAAGTCCCCGGAGTTGGGGACTGGCTGTCGCTACCCGATCTGCCCCCCTGCCCGATCTGTACTGCGCATGTGCGAGATGGTCCGCCATATTGGACAACTACATACGGCAACTCCAATAGGACACTTGACACAGTGGCTTTTTGCAAAGCAGAAAAAGCGCCGAGAGAGATTAGTTATTACAACGTGACTTCACTATTATTTAACAACTCTTTTTATTGGGTTCTTTTATTTGGGGTTAGTCAGAATTGTCAGAATAAGTGAGAAATGGATTTAACTTCTGCCATACATTTTTGCATACATTCACAGTAAATATTTATTCAGTATGATAGCTGTCTAACAGAAGTTAAATCCTTTTCTCACTTATTCTGACAATGTACTTAACCCCAAATAAAAGAACCCAATAAAAAGAGCTGTTAAATAATAGTGAAGTCATGTTGTAATAACAATAACTCATCTCTCTCGGTTCTTTTTCTGCTTTGCCAAAAGTGTCAAGTGTCCTATTAGAGTTGCCGTATGTAGTCGTCTAATATGGCNTCTGCCATACATTTTTGCATACATTCACAGTAAATATTTATTCAGTATGATAGCTGTCTAACAGAAGTTAAATTAATTTCTCACTTATTCTGACAATATATTTAACCCCAAATTAAAGAACCCAATAAAAAGAGTTGTTAAATAATAGTGAAGTCACGTTGTAATAACAATAACTAATCTCTCTCGAGTTTTATTTTTGAGCTTTGCCAAAAGCCACTGTGTCAAGTGTCCTACTTGGGTTGCCATCCGGAGTTGTCCAATATGGCGGACCATCTCGCACATGTGCAGTACAGATCGGGCAGAGCTGCAGATCGGGTAGTAGGCTTGTTTGAGACGCGTTGCGGCTCGCCTCGAAAGTAGACGAGAATAGCCGATCGCAGCCGGGGGTGGTCTCAAAAAGCTCGCCTGAAGTCGGACAGCTCCGAGTCAGCAGGCTTGTTTGAGACAAGCGAGACCTGCGCAGACCTGCGCAATTTCGATCAACGTCTTGCTAGTGGGTTGCATGATGGTTAGTCATTTTGTCCGACTTGCTCTGGAGGCTCGCCTACTTGAGACGTTGAAATCTCGCGGGACAAAGACGCCCGCAGCCTTGAGAGCGAGGCGCGGCGAGGCGGCGCAGTTCCTCTCCACGGGCTGCGGAAGCTACTGTAAATGCTTGATGGGAAACGACTCGCTGGTATCTCGAGCTGAGCGCTCATTGGTGGGTTTTACCACGTGCTGGTGATGAAACTCTCCAATTGGCTCAGCAAAAGTTTGTTGTTGTTTTGTGAAGATGAGAGTAACAAATGCGTCACTTCCGGGCAAAAATAACGGCTCCGCCCACTTTTGGGGGAAAACAATGCTGTCAGTTGAACGGCGGTCAATACAAATTATGAAGTTTTTGCGAATCCGATCAGAAATGTAAGAAAACCGGAGATTTTTGGATCTTCAAAGAGCCCGATTCCAATGGCCAGACAGGCAAACAATTGCATTAAGCCATTAGAAATCGACGATCGGGCTCGATATATGGTTAAATATAGCAGTATGCTATTTATTTTCATAGATGAGAGTAACATCTACGTCACTTTACCCCCCCCCCCAAAACTCAAACTATGCTTTCAGGAGTTAGGTGTTCCCCTCTCAGGAGAGAAAACACTAGGTCCCACCACACGCCTGCTCTGTCTGTGCTCTGTGCCCTGCCGGATGATGCCACTGGTCTCCTCTACGATATCGCATCTCCGCTTGTGTGTCGCGTGTTTGTTTACTCTTTTCGGTCTTCCTAGTAGTAAGCCCGAGGGAAACTTCCCTCCGCGCTTTCTCTTGGAGAACTCTAATAGGGCTTGGTGGGGCTCTTTCTCATTTCCAGTAACCTCATGGTGGTGCACTCCTTCCACACATCTACGGGTAGATGGTTTGTACCCTTAATAACGTTCATACACTAATGTACGATTACCACTAATTTACCTCATCCAATCACGATTACTCTCACCCCTAAAATCTGTATTTGCAATCAGAACGAGATCTCTTTCGTATGGAAGGACCTGATGTTAGTGCGTGTGCCTGTACTGTGCCGCGCAGACTCCTATGTCCCGTAGTGGGCCTGTATGCCGGCCTATGTCGCCAGCGGACCTGTATGTCCACCGAAAAGGGTCCACCGCATGCGGACCCCCACCATGTATCGCCTGTCCCGGGAGGTGCCTGCATGTTCACCGTAGTGGCCTTGTATGCCCCGTAGGGCCTCGCATGTCCAGTACTGTTGGACCTGTATGGCCACTTAAGATTAGTGACACTGAATCAGTCAAGCCTTGTGTAAATTATGCCTGGGCTTCAATGTTGGACCTGCATGTCCCAATATTATTCTTAATGAATACACTGTACAGTCATTCGTACACTCGGCGCCCGCTTATATGTACGACTGTAACGATTTCTTGGTGGGTGGTCAATACACGGTCTTTGCATGGTTAATAATTCCAACCTCTCTGGAAACCTAATCGTTCGTGCTTGACTCCAAGGGGCCTGCTTACATCTACTCTTTCGCCTCTCCTCCGTGGCACGGCTCCAACAAATACCTCGTCCCTACTCCTACTCTGGCGGGAACTAATCGTCGCCTCATCGACGTGGATAAGAATTTACTCTATCCTCCCCTATGTGGGGCCCTAAAGTACTACTTGGAACGAAATTTATCACCAACTTGACAGGCAACTCAGTTTGCCTTTATGGGACTCTATTCTTTATTACCTCTCTGATCCCTCCATCCCCTAATCTCATCCAGATTACGACCGGGATCCGTTAATACTAATACTTAAATTATTCACGTCTTGACCCTCAGGCAACGCCCGCCGCTACTGCCTCGTCACCGCGACGGCTGTAAACCTCACGGAATTCTACATTCGGGATTTTTATACAGAAGGCGCACCTTTCCTAGTATAACAGTCTTTCGTCTCGCAGAGCGCTCAACCTTTGGCTTTGCAATCTATCTTCGACACCATTTAAGTGTGAGCCAGACTCCTTTCGTATTTTTCGATCCTCTTTATTTCGTAGTTGCATCACGTAGCTAATTCCCTCCCTCTTAGTTGGGTGAAGATTCAAACCTCTCGTATTCCGCATTTCACTCTCACATTATCCTGTCGGAGGCCAGGATATCGTCCCTTTCAATAGTTTATTCTGCGCAAACTGCTTGCCTCAACTGACTGACCAACGCTTGTCCGGCCCTTTCGGCCCTAGCTTGTCGCTTACACATTTGACTTGAGCGCGGACGATTCTCCGGGTGGCCTACATAACCCCCAAACTCCACCGCTTAGTCCCGCGGTCATCGTGGTACTTCGCGCGTGTGCCACCTCTAATCTATGTCCAAATTCACATTTCCCACCCTAGGATGCCTTTTCGTTTTATTTCGCTTGCAGAAGAGGATTCGCTTTAGTATATAACACAAATTCTCACCTTTCGTCCGATTCGGGCAAGGAGTACTTTTGACCGCCTAAGCTGTATCACGGTAAACGATCCCCGAAGCATAAATCTTTCCGTCTCTCGTCTTGTAGTCCCGTCCTTAGGAGCTGCCCAACTCGCGATCGGAAGACCCGTCTCCCAAGGCCTTAAAAGACCTTCACCTTTGCTCGTCTCCTCCCCCTTAGTCGGTGACTCTCGAACTCCACCGGCGCTTGCACTGCTCGCCTCTACTCTTTCAACACCCACCGTTAGCCTTCCTGGTGCACTATGAAGAGTACTTGCGTACTACAGTGCCGTTGCCCTCGCGGCGAAATAATTATTAAGGCTGGTGACCTACCACCACCACAGTGTCTTCATGACTCTAAGGCGACGGCCCGGTCTCCACTGGGGCTGTGCACCCGTCCGTTGTCGCTAGCCTTTCTAGAGTACGGTCTCGGCCTCCTTCTCCGTACCGGGACCCTTACGGCCTCCGGTACTCGGACGCTTTGGTAACATTTGAACAACGAGTGTCTTCCTGCAAACATTGACAGCGCTTCGCGACGTCAAACAGGCACCCTCTCTTCTGCGGAAGGTACAGATGCCTCAGCTCACATTAC
>NW_011369947.1:28128711-28135541 GCF_000735185.1 Notothenia coriiceps
TGGGACGCGCTAGCCAAAGTAAGTGTGAGTGTTAGCTAGTGGTGTCATTCATGTCATGGGCAGGCCTGAGGGAAGTTAACGATTGTAGCCTTTGCAGACCATTTACCATCACCCCGCCCTAAAACCCCTTAGAGAAAGCAAAGTACGAACAGTTGGTTTTTGATTAAAAAATAAACAGGATACTTACTGATCACATACAGCACAGCTGTTCAACCGAGAATGGAAGTTAATGAATGAAGTGTCCATGTTTAGATGCATTGACAAACATTGCTGCAGTTGCTCACCTGTTGTCAGTGAGCTCTTTTGTGCTGCACTGCACAGGACCCTGTTTCAGAGAGCATTTGCAGAACGCTTTTGATACGGCTTGATTTACGGCTCCTCCGTCCGCACGCATGGGCGGCGGGTTGATTTCAACAGCAGTGACAGATGCACCGACTGTCCGGGCGAGTTTGTACAATAAAACGAAGTATATTGGAACTTATGAATGATGTACATGATTGCCAGTTTAGCAGCAGACATATATAATAAGCTTGTCTCCTGTACACAACCACACCCAAAAAGAAATGGTTCGATGTTGTCTGTAATCAAGCATCTAAATTAGCCTCTCACATCGCCCCTCTCTGCGGAATCTCAATCTCTTTCACATCTCGGTGTGTGTGTCGCTTGCCAGCTGCGAGGAGGATAGAAGAACAATTCTCGCGACAGGGAATCACGATCATGGATCCTGCCTTTCAGGTGTACTATTATATGAGAGAAACAGCTTGTATGTGACACTTGACGTCCCTTCTCTATACCACCCATGCCATGGAAGAGCGAGTGTTGATGCGGGCCACGACATCCTGTCCTACAGTGTGCCACTATCATTACACAGAAATATTTCATCGAGAAAGCTTCTGAACCCGTTCGTGCTGCTGGCTGCAGGCGCTGTCAGAGGGAGTTATTCTTCATCTCGGAAGGCTGGGTTCGTCGGGGTTTGTCAGGAAGTGACACGAGGCCAGCCACCGCGGCAGGAGGAGCATGTTGAATACATACTCAAGGGAGCTGATGAATTGTGCTGAGGCATGACTCGCAGGGGGCTTGACCTCTAGGAACAGCTAAACTTCTACTAAAGGACAGCTGTGAGGGATCAGTAGTCCTTTCTTCACTAGTACACAAGAGGTGTTTCATAGGCAGAGAACACAGAAAGCGATGTGCTCATGTAAAGTCACAAGCTATCGGGATCGCCATTTGGGCACTCCAGGCGAGTATTTAGCACCCTTCTCGAGACGCAGGATTATGCGCGTCGGAGAGAACGTCTACACAGCATAAGCCCTAACTCGCGCTTGCTATCCTGGCTGCGAAATGGTGATTTGAGATATATCTCACAATTGTAGTAATGATCATAGACGCGGCAGTTAATATTCGCGAGTCTTGTGAGACTGATAGAGACCACACATTGGGTTGGTAATATGAGAACCAGAGACAGCAGTGTTGAAGCAATGATCATTGCAACGCGATGCTACCCACTACTAAAGGCAAGACACAAACAATAAGACAAGACAATTACCCTACCGATATGATTAAAAAAGAGCTTTTAAAATCTCCGCGAGTAGCTATATATTGCAGCTCTAGCTTGGATGACTCGCGCTCTTACGTGTATCTTTAACTATCAACTATTATTCTTATTGCTTTATATGTCCTATTAGCAGCTGATGTTATCTATGTAGTAGAAAATTCTGTGAGAATCGAGGTTCGGAACTATTTATACTGCTCTAACTGCAGTCTTTTTTCCACCTCCACAGGAACTTCTGCATTCGCGATATGTCATTGCAACTATCATATAACTACCAACTTGCGCGATGACTATCTATGAACATCTTGAAACTCTTGATATAGTCCCCTATGACTGATCTTTCATAACTAGACAGACAGTGATGAGTAATGTGTAAGCAGTCATGAATGGCTTGCACTTACGAGAGTGTACTTTTTTTACAGACCATTTTATCTATCGCACATGAGCAGTGCGCATAACATCAGAGTAGATGTGAGAGCTGCTGAGAGATTATCTGATGAGAACAAAGCTCACTGCTGCTTCCGGAATACTCACCTATCTACCACAGTACTTACGAGGCAAAACGGGGGACCGAGTGAAACGACGCGCCCTCATCCCGAATCCACCCACTCTATCTCCGCTTGCACTGATTGCTTCTTCTTTCTCATTTTTTTCTATACTCGGACACAAAAACGCGACTATCTAGATAATGTGTTATCAAGGAAAGAGAGAGAGAGAGCGCGACCGAGTACAGTTAGCCCTTGGAGTTATCAGCTGCGACGAGCAGCTCACATATTACTGACGTCATCACCACTCCCTCAACTACTCCAGCGAGGGAGCTTTTTCATACCGACTGATCGAGCATCTTCTAACAGAATAAGGAATTCTGACTTGATGACTTGAGATGGCAATGAGCAGCTAATGTAATAGAAGCGTCATGGTTCGTCGAGTCTATGGAATCATGAACCAATATACTTTATGTCAAGAAACGCTAACTATAACTATCCTCCAACTATGCGCTACACATCAGTGAGTTTGAGAGGAGAGAGAGGTACAGACAACTCTCTCTGAGAGATAGGAGCTTTGGATCTGAGCTTTATGCCTGTTTGGTTACCTTATCTCCCCATCCCCTATTTTTCATCTTGACTTTATCTACACTATTCGCCTCTTCCTGCTTATTGTTCTGTTCTCGATATTAAAGAGGCACTATTTATCTCTTTCCTGAGTGTGTTGATCTAGAGTTTTGTGTGCATGTAGCCGCAAAGGCCAAATCCCAAGTTCCTATTCAAGAGGGAGTTTCTTCATTCCAAAACAACTGATTGGACACCATAGTTGAAATCTTATTTTAGCTTTTCTTTGTGCAGTATATTTTCATATTCTCTGCCCTGAACTAGTGGGTGCACATAATTATCGGTCCGATATTAAGGCATTATGAAGCCATCCCGATAAACTGATAGAAGGTATGCTAATATGCCCCGAATATACACTATATTTTTTGGGTAAAAAAAGAAAAATACTGGTGTGGGTGATTGCGGGTGAGGGGCGCTTGTTTTTCACTCGGCTCCCCTGTTTGCCAGTACTTGGTATTATGGTTTAGGAAGGTGAGTTTTCACAATCCAGCGCTCCCTAACTCATGCCTGGCTGTGACGTAAATGGTGTGCGGCCGTGAAGCCAGGACAGTAAACAAACATGTCGTCGGTAGTATGGGACTATTTCAAAGTTTCAGAGTTAGACAGTTCTGCTATTTGTATTAACAAATGCAATGCAGAAGTTCCACGAGGAGGGAAAAAGGCAACGAGCTATAATACTTCCAACCTGATTAGTCACCTGAAACATCGCCATCGCTACGATGGTGTGTTAAAAGCGTAGCGGCGAATCTAAAGCCAGCTGCAAAGGCACCGGGGCTTTTACCTATCGACGAGCTAATGTTCTTGGCTTTGTTTTGTTCATAGTAGTAATGCTCATGTCATTTGCTCACTACTAGTCTTTTTTTTACAACCAGGTGTGCAAAAACTACAGGTACATTTAATATATATATATATTATATTATTATCGGTTATTGGTATCGGTATCGGTTTCAAAAAACCAATATCGTGCATCCCTACATTTGTCTTTTACTTCTATGTTCTTCTCCAAACTGTAATAAAATACCTTTTAGAGTTTAGCTTTTCCAAGAGGTCAGAGTTCATGTTCAGGCACAATTCATCAGTCCTTGAGTATGTATTCACATGCTCCTCCTCCGGGTTGCTGCCTCGTGTCACTTCCTGACAAACCCCAGCCTTCCAGATGAAGAATAATCCCTCTGATCAGCGCCTGCAGCCACAGAACGGGTCAGAACTTCTCGATTGAATATTTCGTGTAATGATATGGCACAGTATAGCAGCACCACCCTTATGATGATGGATTGGAGAGCTGCAAAAGCTTGTTTCATTGTGTGTCTGTCGAGATGTTTAGCCTCCAGCAGGACCGAGAGGAAAGGAGTTGAGATTCTTAATAGAGCTACATTTAGATGCTTATTTACAGAACAACATCGAACCATTTCTTTTTTGGGTGTGGTTTGTACAGGGAGACAGTATATATATTGTCTGCTAAACTGGCAATCATGTACATCATTCATTAAGTTCCAAATACTTTCGTTTTATTGTACAAACTCCCTGACAGTCGGTGCATTGTCCTGCTGTTTGAATCAAACCCCGCCCATCTGGGACGGGAGGAAGCTAAATCAAGCCGTATCAAAACGTTTCTGCAAATGCTCTCTGAAACAGGTCTGTGCAGTGCAGCACAAAAGAGCTCACTGACAACAGGTTGGGAGCAACTGCACAATTTGCTCAATGCATTAAACATGGACATTCATTCATTAACTTCCATTCTCTTGAACAGTGTGTGCTGTATTTGATCATAAATATCCTGTTTATTTTTTTAATCAAAACCAACTGTTGTACTTTGCTTTCTCCTAAGGGGTTTTAGGGGGTGCATGTAAATGGTCTGCAAAGGCTACAATCGTAACTTCCCTCAGGCCTGTCCATGACATAATGACACCACTATGTAACACTCACACTTCTTTTGGCTAGCGCTCCAACACATTGTATGTGATATGTTTAGAGGCGGGACATCTCTTAGCGGTTGACCAATCACAACAGAGCCGGCCAGCTAACCAATCAGAGCAGACTGAGCTCTGGTTTCAGACAGAGGGTGAAAAGAGGTGCTGCAGCACAGGCAGTATGAGAACAATAAAGAGCTTTTTGAACATTAAAGCATGGAGACATGTCCCAGTAGAGACACTACATACTGATATGAACCTGAAAATTAGCATTATATGTCCTCTTTAATGCATAGGTTTTTCATCCTGGCATCATTTTGGATGTGATTTTTGGATTCGAGCAGCTTCTCAGTGCTCGAATGCAGAAACACAATCTGTGGGTGTTTCTCAATGTCGAGGAAGGCTGCTCCAGAGCCACTATTTCAAGCATACTACGTCATCGAGTGCCGCCGAAGGACTGTTCCAATGTCCAGCATACTTGGAATTCTACCGAGCCCGGCGTACTTCGTTGCGAGAAATTTCGAGGCTGCACATGTGTAGACGCCGCGGTCTTAAAATCCCCACAATGCTTTGCGCACGGACCAATTTCCCCAAATCTGTGGCGGAAAATGTAAGGCGGGGCCTCTCATATGACGCACACCTGCACACTTGCTCGCCTGTTCCACTCTTCGTTTTCCGAATGTCACGAAGTATTCTTGCCTCGCTTCTGAAGCAAGTGACTCGGAAGACATGTGTGCTACCAAGCAAGCGTCCTCGACATTGAGAAACACCCAGCGATTCCAAATTCCTAGAGCCACATTAGATAATATAAACAAAATGTCATTTGTAAAACACAATTTTCTGAAACAGTTTTGAATAAACACACCTGATTAGTAATTCCCTGCGTATCCATGCATCAAACCTTTTATGTCTGCACACATGTCTGTCTTTCTTTGTCCTTCCAAAGTGGCCTTTTCTGTCTGTAGACTGGAAACACCTTTCCTCCTCTTTCACCCTGGACAATAGCAAAGAGTACCAAAGCATTTTGTATTTGTCCACATCCTTTGTCACGCCGTATTAGTGTTATTTCCAGCCACCAGAGCCCATCACACTCGATCAAGGGCCATCTATACACACAAGTCAAAATGATTCCATTAATAAGTCACCTCCGTGGTATTTAGGCGAAGCTTGGGATTTAAGACTTCCTCTTTGCTTGGTGGAATTTGCCCGGCCTTTCGGAGCTACCTTTGTGTGATTTATGTGCCTCCGGTGGATTAGGAGTACTCAAAAGCCATTTAAATCACAATCCCCTGCGTTCCAAAGCAATGCTGGAAGGACAATGTAGTGTAGGGAAAAAAAACTCAACAAGTACTAGGCTGATAGTTATAAAGCAGCCATATTCCAAAGAAGGGCCCATGAATAAAAGTGCAAACCCCTCTATTAGGGGGATGTGCCTGAACTTGAGCTGAAAGGAATGTTTTGGATTCACAAGGATCCTGTGTGTGAGACTGTGTGTGTGTGTGTGTGTGTGTGTGGGGTTGTATGTGACTATGAAGTGTAAGTGCATGTGTGTGTGTGTGTGAGTCTGCATGAATAGATGAATTGACCCCAGGTTAGCATGTTCCATGTAAACGCAGCAATTCAACATAACATTCTCACTGAGCTTATGCACAGCTGCACAATGCCTTCACCATGGTATCACTGACGTTATGCATATCTGACATAGTCATGAAAGATGGCCTCTGTGTAGAAAAACATCTGTGATGCATACTTTCATAGCTCTAGCCGTATCTGTTTTTATCATGAGAGACTGTTTGTGTGCCTCCTCACAAGCTTGTGTTTGTGCGTCGCATGTGTGGTCAGAAAAAGCAAGGCTGTTTCCTTCTGAAAAATGCTGGGAAAGGGACATAAATCTCCCCCGGCTCCCGGTGGGACGTCACGGAAAACGGAGACCTTAAAGGCAGGCAGGGGAGGAACGCAAACATCAATCGTGGAATCCAAGGAGAGCGTGTTCTGGGTCCTGTCGGATGCTTAAAACCAGGCCAGGAAGTGTGTATGTCTGCCTGAGCATGCTTGGCTTTTCCACGTGTGTCTTTGTGTTGGTGGGTTTGTGTGAGAGTTTCAGTTTGTGCGTGTGTGTAGACTGGTCTAAAAAACGCCTTCCCAGACTCCCCTCTTCTGGGGTGGAAACGGGCAATAAATAGCAGGGTATCTCCTGGCGGACGTCCAGCAACCGAGGCCCTGGCAAGGAAGTGACTCATTTCAGTGGAGAGAAAAGGA
>NW_011369947.1:28135567-28144509 GCF_000735185.1 Notothenia coriiceps
TTATTATCAGTCAGCCAAGGCAAACCACACTGGCAGGCCAAAGAGGGAAGAGAAGGAGGTGGGGAGGAAGTGGGGGGGGAGAAGGGGAAGGTGGTTTTGGGGGAGGTGGAGAAAGGGGGAGGCACTGCCAGTGTGATAGGGCCTCTGCTGCTGGTATTTGGCTCTTTTTAAGAACTGACTTGTGACCTTCCATGTGCAACGAGCCAAGAAACATGCTGGGAGAGTTTGTTTGCTGACACCTAAGCGATGAATGCTCTCCCTGCATATTCTGGGTTCTTTTGGGTTATTTAAGAACACATCTTTGGTTTAGGAAAGTATCTGTCTTTCTTTTAGATTTCATATTCAGCTAGGAAAATAAAGCTCCTTTCATGATTTTGTGTGTGGCAAGAGTTGGACGAGGGGCTCCAAACTAGGCTAGAAGTAACGTCAGCTAAACTCTACATTTCTACTTATAGTTTTACGATCATTCCTATTGGTTATGACGTTTATCAGTCATTGAATTCATTGCTAAGATATGGGCGTGTGGCAACATCTCTGTCCGTTGAGTCTGGGTAATAATGGAACAAAAGCAAACAGGAACAACACCTGTGGTGCGACTCCCAACAGGAAGCATTTCAAAGTGCCACAGGCATCCAAATAAAAATGCTTTTGGAATTGCAAACAGTGGCTTGAAACCCACTCCTCCCTCAACTTTAGATGCAGGAATTTAGTGGGCTATGTCTGGCGTACTTTGTAACTTTCTGAAAACCGACAAACCAAGCATGCAATTCATGCAGCGTTTGACCAGGTCACCAAAAGAGGAAGAAGCATATTTCTGTCTGCAGTGCAAAGGGAATCGGGTGTTCCATGTTGCCACATTAGTTCACATAAATAGGTTAATGAACAAGAACCAGTCTTCCCACTGTAGATTATCCCATTGTATTTTGCAGGTAGACTTCCTGGTTCAAATTGATATAGTGTTTACCACAGAAGGGTGCAGGAATGAGTCCTTAAACCTGGACAACAGTTATTGAGTTAGCATTTTACAACTTTCAGTTCCTTCTTCTGGAAGTCGATGTTTTATTGAATAGATGGGGCGAAGCCTGCGAGCTAGTTCAGGCAGTCAACTCGAGCACCAATGATACATTAACACGTGACACATCTCGTTTCTCTTTCAACCAACCAAACACATTCTCCTAAACATGCCGCTCTATTTAAGCTGCCAGGTCTGCCTGCCTCTGCCTCGCTATGCTGCTGCTGCTGCACTGCTGTGTTCACTTGCTACTGCTACGTTCATGTTCCTGCTGCTGTGTGTCATGTTGCTGCTGCTCGCCTGCCCCACCACCACCACCACCACCCCAGCTTCCACCTCACCACCACCCCAGCTTCCACCCCAGCTTCCACTCCAGCTTCCACCCCAGCTTCCACCCCAGCTTCCACCCCAGCTTCCACTCCAGCTTCCACCCCAGCTTCCACTCCAGCTCCCAGCTTCCACTCCAGCTTCCGCCCCAGCTTCCACCTGTAGGCTCGGGGGATAGTTATCTAATCCTCACTCAATGTTCTTTGTAAAACTGTGGAGTGATGAGGCCCGAGCCTAGACGCCAAACTCAAACTATATGCTGCTTCTACAAAAACATATTAAGAAACACGTGAGTTGTCTGACTGAACTACGGTTGTGGTTAGATGCCTAAAATAAGATCTGTGGTTAACACAAGCTTAAGAGATTTTTTACGTTTCCTTTTCAGCCGTAGAAACTGCAGTAAATACTCCAATCATGAATCATGAATCTCTGACGCTTAATTTATCCCATGTCATGAATCAATATATCTGACATTATGGGATTGGTCAATTTTGGTTTGGTTTCCAGATAACACTTTAGAGAAAATTAAAAGAAAATACATACAAGGAAACCTGCATAAGAAATATATTTAAAGAAATAAATTGCTGCCCCTCAGACAGAGTACATCAACTGATCATCAACTAAGCAGGATAAGCAGATAAAGGACTAACAGATTGTTTGATTGACACATTCTGGGAAGTGCAGCACAAAGATATTACACCACCGAGCCCTGAATATACAAGATGGAGAGAACATTAACAAATGAGAATCTTGCTGATTTGCACTTTAAGGCATTTATCGGCTGTATCCGCAGCAGCAGCAGCAGCAGCAGCAGAATGAGCCTCCTGTTTCCATTATCAACATTACACATCCGGTCTGAAGGGGCCTTTCAACTGCATAATCATAAGTCACACAATGAAAAGCCACCACTGTTAAGCAATGAACACCTACCTCCACTCTGTCCCATCTGAGTTCCCAGGTGGGTGTACAATATGGCAGACCTTTGTTCCGTGTGTGTGTGGAAAAGCACACACTGTCAACACGGGAGAGAAAAGCTAATATTTACCACGTATGGCCTCGGCTTTAATATTAGCTAGAGGAGCTAGTGGAGGCAGAACATAGGTCTCCCTCTGGTCTCACTTCCTGCCCACAGGCAATATCCAAAAATGAGTTTTTTAAGCTTGTACTGCTTTTATTAGACAAGATAGAGTGGAAAGTATCAGTTGGACAAAGAAATAGAGAGGTGTAACACATGTAATGACTTGGAATCAGAACCAAAGCATTATGCAACTGATTCTGCTTCGTTGTATTCAAGTTTCTGTACCAATTACATTTTTTTATTATTCTAAATTATAGATTATAATTTGTAAATTTCATGACCTTAAGCCATTATAGTAACAACATCTTAAACAGAGTTTCTGTAATCGCATAATATCCTAGTTTTAGCATTCATTCGAAGTTTAACCAGAAAAAAAACTATTCTGATTCAAAATCACATACGGCCTTCCAGAAGCTTTGCAGTAATCTCCAAAGTGATTTTCTCCAGTCCACGCAGCAGATATTCTGTGCATATTTCCCCCTCTTTGCTCCCGATCCTCGTTCCAAACAGGAAATGATCCCTGGGCCATTTCTATCCTCATGGCCCAGACCAAAGGAGTGCATACTTAAGACAAACTGGCTATGTCCCCCGTCCCAGGAAAGAACTCCAGACAAGTTCTTGTCCAAGCATTTCGGCTAAATACCGCATGAAATAAGTCAAGCTGTGGGGCTCTGGCGCGGGACCCACATCAATATCCTACTCATGCCGGTGGCCAGGTGTCGAGGGGAAATTCTCAATTGAATATTGTATCCAGCTTTCTGGGAGCTCGGGGAGCTGTATCTTGTGTGGATATTCGTTTCTCCGCCTCGCTATGCGCCCCGTCTCCTCTCCTTCCGTCTTGTTTTTGGCATTCCTCTGATCCGGCCCTTGTGCAGTCTGCTGTGGCTCCGACTTGCACACCTGCCACGGAGAAACAGCTGTGGTCCGGCACAACATCATTAGTGCAGCTGAAAGAGAAGGAAAGGCCTGCGTAGCGGTTCCCCCTCTGTTTACTCTCCCCAAGAGTTCAACCCCGGGGCATCTGTACAATGGACAAACATTTTTACGATAAAGACGTGCAAAAAGTTGTCCACCCCCACATGCTTTCCCTGCTGGGACGTGTAACACGATCATGAGGAAACCTGTGGGAGAGCAGGGGCGCTGAAAGAACATTTTATACCTCAAGACAAGTATGTCCTTTTTGGGGTGTTCACTACCCACAGCTGTACATCGGATGGCTTTAAGGGCAACCTTGGTGCATGTATCCCTACACAGCTTTTACACCATGACCATGGGTTTTGGTAAAGCATGAAAAATGAACTCTCTTAAAATTTGATTTGGACCATCGCACGCAAGACCTGGCCTCTTAACACTTGACCGGAGATCTTTCGTCCATCTGGGTATTTACAAGCAGTCGAGAAACATGGGAATATATTACGTACAGTGCTGTAATTGATATGTGCTGCTCAGTGGATGTGGAGGACAAGGAGAGAGGAAGCGCTTCCATTGATTTGTAAAGATACTGGAGTGTAGGCCTCTCTTAACAGCCTCTGTTCTTCCAGAAACAGAGGAGGGAGATTTGACCCCTGTGGGTACCAAGGGCTGCTGCGGAGAGCAGACGCCAAGCCACAGACCCAAGACTCCACTGTAAAAAATGTCCATTTTAACAAGTCGCTAGTGCAGAGACTGAGATTTTTCTCCAGCAATGGATTATTGTAAAAATCAGGATTTAAGTTTTCCATGTCAAATGATATAGTTAAGCTAAGCTAAAGGACATTTACTGTAGGCGCTGACTATAGTTTGTTTTTGTACTAACAATTGCTTCATCAGCGAGTGTTTACCATTCATAATGCAACGTTTAGACACTGCTTCTGACTGTACATGTCACTTGTTAGACGCTGTTATCCAATTTCTAAAGTAAATTAAATGTCTTAGTGGTTCTTCTGGTTCGTTTTACTCAGTATAGTATGCAACTAATTATATATAAGCACTTTTTAAAAGGTTAAGACCTGTCCATTCTCACTTTTCACAGCAAAAGTCAGCACGCATTCTTGAAAACAATTTGTTTATTCGATTGGCCATCCAATGTTTTGAAGGGAAAATGCTTATTGTGTTTCTGAACGGCCACATATGAAAAGGCGGTGTGCTGGGAATTGGCCTACGAAGAGAGCGGAAAGATGAAATGACCGCTTACATTTGGGGAGAATGGTGTGCACACTTCCATACAACCCTATTCTGAGAGGCATATTTGCTGTTGTGTGTGGTTATGAGAACAAAATATAAAAATTGTTTAAATACTATAGAATTAAAAAGCCTCTGGAGAAAAGGGTATTTATTTCAGGACAGGCTCTCGGACAAATTGGCTTTAGGTCGTATTTGATATTATGGCGTTGGTATAATGGGCTATTGGAACAACCCAACACATCGGAGAAACAATTCTCTACAGCACAGTTTGTGAATGAGTGAATGTGGAATTTATTAGTGTTTCAATGCAACCCACATGGTTATGATAATGTATAATGATACAAAAAAAAACTATACAATACTGATTCAAACTTATATGTCTCCCTCTGACGTTGATAAATGTAGGAAATAGCTCTTTTAAATCATTCCATTATATGAATACGTTTGGTAGCGTGACATCCTTCCATTTATATTCTTCATTAAAGAAATACTATGTTTCTGTGAAGAGTGATAACAGGATTGATCACTCCACTTATTTTAGGGGTGATGTAACTTGGCTGAAATACTTTTTTGGGAACAATTGTAGAAATATGAAATCATCTCTCTTTCCTGTGAGCTGTTTTTCTTCCTCTCAGAAGGAAGAAAAGCACGTTTAAGGCTTAACACTAGATTAAATAACCTGTTTAGATGAATATTTCTTGCAGTGGATACCTACCGGAGAAAATCAATCCGTCACCACGCGCACAGGAAGGAAGCCTGGGCTGGGGAGAGATACTGCTCTTAATGACATGTCTCTGTGTGCCTGGACCAGAGGGGGAAGTAACCGGATATTTAAACAGAGATAAGAGTGTGTGCCAAAGGGGCCGGGATTGGATATGACTGAAACCCCATGGCAACCGGCCGGGGCTATCGGATATGGAAAGGTAAATAGTAATGCAGCCGTAGCATGTTTTAATGCTGTAAATTAAAAGCTCATGTAACATTCATGCGAGGGTGATATATGGGTGGTTACATTCTGCCAAGTTTTCATTAGTGATTTCCTCCATGCTTTTAGCAGCGCGCTTGTTTTAAATCAAGATTTGGAACATGCGTTTTGGCTCATCAGGATCTGTAAGCAGAAATCAGATATGCTGTGTTTCCAAGCAAGAGCATTCGCTGCCATACTAAAAGGAAGGAGATGAAAGTATCATTTACTTAACCCTCTTAGACAAGAGGAAGAAGGAAGATGAGAAAAATGTGTGTGAGTGAAACTAAAAAGTTGTATGTTTATCTAACAAATATCTGTGGCGGTTAAAGTCCACTTCCTTACTCTTACCTTATACTGTATATATACTGATATAATCTGCTCCTACATTTCCCAAAACGGATTTGACATCTCCGAGAGAACAGGTCTGAACTTGTTCTATCCAGCTGTGGCTTTATACAAGTTACTCGCAGCTTAACTGCAACCTGTGTTGTGGCTGCAATGCATTCTGGTCTGTTGAAGCTACTGTGGACGGGGGCAGTTGGTACCTTACCCCTTATGTTGGTGGCTGACCAGTGTAGTCCATAGCATCAGATAGATTTTGTTAAGGTTGTGCAGTCAAACCTCTCTGATGATGTTAGGTAAAGTCATACTATTTAACAAGTAGATACTAAATAGACCAGAGGCTCAGATATAGACAGCAAGGATAAGCAGACAAACATTTGGCTATTATTTGGGCAATTTGGGGTGAAGTGTCTCAGGGACACAACGACCTGCTGACTGCAGTGGGGTTTGAACCTGTGACCCCCTGATCCCAACACCAACGCACAACCCACTGCACCACACTCCTCCCACGGCTATTATGGGAGACAATACAAAGTTTTAAAACTAACAACAACACCACTGCATGACAAATGTATCCTCCTCATTAGTTGAAATGTATACACTGCTTTATTTAACACAGCAGGGATGCCAAGAATAGGTTCAGCAAAACAACACAGGGTCATCTGCAAAAATGTTTGCTCAGCATTATCTGCAACACAATGCAACATCCTTTTGACGATGGACTACCTTGCTCAATCAAGAACATGGAAGTGAGCAACCCTGGTATGAACTAAACTTGGTCAATTGATTGTTTGCCAAATGACAACTGAATCCATGCTCGTGATCGTCACCATGATCACTTTGTGAAGTTCCTGCGCCATGGTGTCATAAAACTCATGCTTTAGTTTATTTACTTACTCGCACTCCTGCTCTCATAATCTTTATATCTCGTAAAAAAATAACAACTGCATAACTCTCATTAAACGTCATGTGGTTATTACCCAGCACGCATCCAGTAAATTGTACCAGCCTCCATAATACATGGGGAAACCAAAGCATGTACGAGTTCACAGGCATGAATGGCAAGTCAGGCAAATATGTACGTATACACACCCTCACACTGATCACTGTCTCAGTTCAATGTTGGGTCTGCATAACCAGATCAGGTTCCCTCTACAAGATGCCGCTCAAAACCAGTTTTTAAATAATAGTTGTTGACATTCTGATATTCTATATATCGTGAATCCAACTCACACTGCTATTCAGAGTGGCTTAATATGTGATATAATATTCAATGTTCACAAAATAGTCCGATGTCATGAGGTTCATACCTACCACACCTTGCCAACAGTAACTCAATATTCCTGTGATGCTACGAAGTTGACGTATGGCAGAAATTCCATGGAAGGTAATGGGAGCTAACGGAGTATTCATGGGAGCAGATGTGAACCAGAGGGGTGAGGGTATCATGAAATATTTGCTCAACAGATGGGTTTTGAGCCACGATTGACTGCCACTAACCCCTCGGACCGTCCTCATACTGTACACACACTCCATGTTTCAAGCTTCTCCAACCATTGGCAGTGCTAACCTCCGCCGGCCTCAGGATCAGGTGATGCTCCGCAAAAGGATTAGCGGCAACTGGATCCTTTTGGCATAGGCGCAGGAATTTTCATTACAATGATCTTGGGTGTGGTGTGCCAGGAATGCATCCTCAATAGGAAGGAGAGGAATACACCGAGCTGAAGTGTAAGGGAGTGGCGGGCAGGAGGGGGATTACGGTGGTACTTTTTTCTGGGTCACATTTCTCCCCAGTCCGCTCACTCGTCTCATCTCTACCTTTCTGGGTTTTTATTCTTTTTTTCCTGTACGGTTTTTAAAATGTGTATACACGCCAATTCACTATTGGATATGGAGTTCTGCTTGATTAGTTTCCTATCGAGCCCTCGAGTGTCTATGTTGAAATGTGCATTGTTAAGGGTTGTGTGGCAATTTTAAATATATAGCTCTTACTTTCTGTAACGCCAGATGCCTCTTTTTTTGGAAAAACGTATCCAATATTTCACTTTTCTTTCAAGTTTGTGTGACAGAAGTGAGGTGAAATTGAAAGATGCATTCAACTACACAATGACATGAACACATTGCATGAAAATGTATGAGCTTTTGAATCTTTATATGCAATTGTTTTATCAATTTTCTCTACACTACTACACTAAGCCATTCATATTGAGTGTGAACAAATTGAGTATCATGATTATTAATATTGATAGATGACCCGTAATCTGTTAAGTATCCACATGTTGCATTTCAAACTGATCAGGTACATACTTTACTTTGCTTAAAGGATAGCAAAGGATAAGTTTGACTTTTTTGTACTTAAATACAATATCATGACATCAGCAAACTGCTCATCATTCAGACCTTAATGGTGTCTATGTGGTGCAGGTTGAGGTAGTGACGAAAGTATAGTAAGAGTTGAACCTGCCCTTGATGGACTGTACATGTTTTGCTGCTATTTAGCAACACTTCTCCAATATAAGTTTATTTATTTTTTATTCTGGAAGGAGCTCTCATTCCATGCCAGAAATCAACATTTGTCTAAACAGATCACAATGCTCCTCTTGCAGTGGGGATGAGACATTCCTTCCTATTCCTTTTTAAGTGCGGCTTAAACCTTTCTACCTGAGGGCATGTTGTACCCATATCACAGGAAATAGCGATGTGTTGATTATTTCATTTACAAAGTGCTGGATAATGTTATCGTTAATGTCTTCCTGCAGCGGGGCCTCAACATGTTTGTGATAATTCGAGTGCACACTGGATTTGTGAGTCAGTTTTTTTTATCAAATCTCCACTTGAGTAATCAAACAGGTGTCTGGTGTTTAATCTGGCAACTGAACCTGCATTTAGCAAGTTTTTCCACCCCGGTTCCCCCCTTGCATTGAAATCTCCTTCTCTTTGTTTAGTAACGTAACGCTATCGTTGCCCTGTGCACTCGCTGAGGACCAGGCGACCATGGCTGAAAGGTCTTTCCGATTGCAGGTCACGATTTTGGCAGAGGGGGGGGGGGGGGG
>NW_011369947.1:28144520-28159520 GCF_000735185.1 Notothenia coriiceps
GGTAGGGTGAAAAAAACTCATGGGGCACAGCTCTAGAATTACCTCCACAATTGCAAAGTGAAAGCCGTTCTTAGAGGGGGGCAACAAAGAGCTCTCTGTCTGGGTAGCGCCTTTTGGCCGAGGAGAAATACTATCTGCTGCCACGGCCCCCCCATCATGCTCTTGGGCTGATTACGACAGCGGGGCAGGGTGGGCAGAGCCAGTGCCACGTCCCACTGCTCCTTTGACAATTGTTGAGGTCGGTTTCTTCCATTTACATGCGGAGGATGAGAAGGAACAAAACTAGCTGTTATACAAATCTTTAGTATCCATGCATGAACCATTAACCTCCCACTGCCCAATGCAATGCATGTAAGCCAGTGGTATGTAACACATTCAGCTGCGTTAGAGACTTTGTTCATCATATAGTAATGGAAATGTGTCTTTTGACTTGGTTCATAAGAAAAAAACACAGTAATTGGTAATATTTTGATCAAATATGTTGAATGTGCTCAGTTGCCACCTTCTTATGTACACATATAAAACCTAATGTAGCGACAAAACAACAACTCGAATTATGTTTAAAATAAGGTAAAGGTATTTTCCTTGCTCAGCAAAAAGGTTTTGTCCATTTTAAACCCACTTTTTTTTTAATGATGTATTTGAAAAATGCATTTTGGGGCAATGGGGATTATCTAACACAGTATTCAACACAGCTATTATTTAATGTTTATAGTGTATAGTGCCTATGATTTTTTTTTGTAACAATGTCATAGAGGCGCTAACTAAATGATATATTTTAGCATTGATATTTTCATGCTGCTGCAAAGATGGGACACCAGACGAGTTTAAATGTTACAAAAGGCCCATTTATTCACAACTACCCAATTCAGCCCTGAGACAAAGTTGAAGACCAGTAATGTTAGCATGTATGGGTGTGTGAACATGCACAGCAAACACAACCAAACAGCTGTGTCCTAATGAAGAGGGAGGGCATGGGAAGGTGGTGGGGTTTATATGTTAACCTCCCAGGTGTGGCTCATCAAGCTGAGGATCCAAATCCTGAAACACAAACAAGAGCCAGCAAGCACCGAACATAGAGACCCTAAGTGGGGTGGAGGGGTCGTAACAGAGGTCATAGTTAGTGGTGGTGATCACAGGTGATCTGTGGGAACAGCAGTGATAAATGTTCAACTTAGTCAATACGAGTTGACGCTGTAGTTCTCGGTACAAAAAGAAGCTGTGTAAATGGCCAGATTACACGCTCTGTTCTGGTGAGAAGTGCAATATATGTCACTGGCTCCATTTAATCCAATTAGTAATCCTCAACCTTGCTTTCAAAGGCATTACGTGAAGAGAAGAGAAGGTGCTCCTAATCGCCGTGGAATCTGCGAAGATCCAGCAAAACGTCTCCCCCACCCCCACTCCCCCTTTCCCCGACAAGCTTTTCCATTTTCCAAATGTGCAGATGGCAACAGCTGTCTCTGGAGGAGCTTGAGATATTGCAGCAACTGGAAAAGCATTTTAATTTCAGCTATGTAAGGTGACGTCTGACGTGTTGTCCAGAGCTTCTCAATACAGTCAAAGCAGACACATTGAGGAGGTTTTATGTAGTTAATCTAATTGAGTTAATTGAAGCCTCTGAGCATTGGGTATTTTCACACTGTCATTCAGATTCATGTTGCTAAAGTAGGAAACTTTGTTCAATAACGATGCACTCTGCAACACCACAACCATGACTTCATACACCAAAAAAGCTCTTTTCTCACTTTACTTTTTTTAGGCTCATAGAGCAAATGCGATTCCTGGCCAAGCAGGTTGAGAGCTTGCAACTTAAAGTATTTTTCTGCCTGATCAAAATGTGATTTAATAAAGTGAAATTTTCTTTTTTTTTCTGGCTCGGAAAGAAAAGATTGCCTGTTTTTTGGCCACTCTTTTTCTAATAATTTGCTTATGGGAGTTATATGTGTTTTGGCCATCGTACATTACGCAGTACTGCACTACTGACTGTGGCCACAAGGCCCCAAACTGCCTCTTAGCGCAGAGCTGTTGGGTTTGGCAGGCTGACATGTTTACAATTAGTGCGACAAAGACCACGCAGCTCCCTCCTGTGGAGCCTCTGCAGCCTGGTAATGGGGAATGAGAGATTTTCTGAGCTTCTAACAAGCAAAAATAATCACACAGGTCATACAAACTGCTTAGCTTATACCAACCTTAACATCAATTAATTCCACTTCATTCAGCTTTCCCAAACTGATTGCCTTCATCCATCTACTCCTCCTCCTGACTGGATGGGAAAGTTCTGCTTGGCCACTCCTCCTTCTACTTTGGGAAAGAAAAAGGAGAGTTGATCAGGGTTACACCAGAGCAGACCACTGAGGAAAGAGGAGCAAGCGCACAAACTTCATCACAACAACACCCCAACTGCCCTTACTCCCTTTCGCAAACTGCACGTCACCCTTCGGTCCTGAATCGCTTCCAAGTCTCATACATTCACAGGCCGGGGCTGGCCAACTTTCACAGCTGTCACACATTTTCAACAGATTCCACCAGCCCTAGATGAGGCTGGGGAGAAGACATTCCTGCGCTATTACACATTGACTAAAAGGAATTACCGTTAACATCTGATATTGTGGAAGTGGGAAATTTGCCACCCTGACCTTGCCCAAAGCACTCCGGAACTCAGGGTCATGGATTTATTATCTCAGATGGCCCTCAGAGGTCACAGGGGGCCGTTTTTTCCCCTCACTGTTCCGGCAAAAACCCCTGCAGCCCCAAGTGTGCTATTCATTAAGTACACTGTGCAGCTTTGTGTAGGGGGGGNTGATGGGGGGGGGACTTGCAGGGGTGGGAGACACATGTTACTGTTGCTCTACGGGTATTTGTCATAGGAACGGCATGTCTTGTCAGACTGAGAGGCCATTCCCAGCTGTTGGGCTGCAGCTCCGTGATGCGGCCGGAGCCAATCCCCCCCGGAGCAACCGTGGTCACATGAGCACGATGCCTCCGACGCACAATTGCACAAGTGTGGGAGGCAAATCCCCGTTCAACACCAATCTTTCTATTTTCTTAAAGGCGAGTTAGGTTTCATGTCCATCCGACAGCATTAATCGTCACAACAAAGAGTGCTAAATGTTAAAAAACTAGGCCACCACTAACTGAGTCTGTTAACTGCTGGTTGGTTAACAAGCCCACTCTAGCTGTGTGAAAATCTACTTTGTATGTGATTTTAAAGTCTGAATGCTAACGTGAACGCTATCAATCAATCAAAATGGATTTGTATAGCACGTTTTATACATGTTAGAACATCTTGCGAGCTGACCATCAAGTTGATAAGGCAGTACAAGTAATAGTTAAACAATTACTGCACATGTGAAATATGTGAATTTTTAAGAAGTGCAATGCTTACCCTTATTTTTAGTTTAGCATGAAAGGTGAAGCTAATGCTGAAGTTTCTTCACCTTGCATTCTCTCTTATGGCCAGCAGGGGCTGAGTCATTGCAAACTATAAATACAATTGTATAAAAGTCTATGAGAAAATTACAATTCGTCTCACTCAGTTTATGAGGTCAGTAAACATTTTCCTAATAACTTTATGCTATCATCACTAGTTTAGGTCTCCCTCAGTACAGCATGGTGTTCATTTTGTAGTATATGGTCACATTTAGAAAACAAACTTATAAAAAAGCAGAGTAGACTATACCTTCAGTACATGGTTACATGTTTTCGTCCTAAAACTTAATTTTTTTTCAGTTCAATGAAAGTTAACTGTGACATTTTGTTTGCCGTAAATGTGCTGTTTGTTGATCCGTTGTACCTCGACCCTCTTTTGTCACTTCTGGCTGCTTCCAAGGTGACCAAAATGACAAAATCCAGGCTTCAAAACCGAAGTCGACAACCACTGTGTGACATCACGGTAACTATGTTGCTTCGTTGTGGATAAAAGTCAAAGAAACCTCACATTTCTTAATACATCCCAAGAGGGACATGGTTGTGTGTTCCGAATTTTCAAAACAACATCTCATAGCTGTGGCGACATCTCGTATCCAACCACGATTGTCAAACTCATTGTGGCGCTATGGGAGAAGTCAGGGGATTAAAAATGTAAGTAAGCTTCATCATCAGCGAACCGTGAGCCTGTACAAAATGACTGAGAGTCTGTCCAGATCTTCATGGAAAGCCATCCAAAAGACTGACAGACTGAATCCCGCAGAGGATAACAGGCCCTCGGTCCCCTTGCAGCGTTCAGTTGACTTTTCTTTGCTTCTGACAAACTTGTTGACACAGTTTGGCATGAGGAGTTGGACGGACCAGATACAGGCAAGCTGCGTCTCATTATGTGCTAAGTGGAGGGGAAACATTATAACAAAACTCACTCATGCAATTTTACAGACGTTCTAGGAGGGAGACCTCACATGCTAAATCTATTGTTGCTACTAAAGTAATGAGGGCAATACATAAATCTAGTAACCCTCACAAAAATCCAAATGGCATTTTCTTTAAAATTAAGATCATTATCTTAGAATGAGTTGCCCATTGTTCTTTTGTTTTCCGCAGATATTTCCTGCTATTTTCAGTAACGTCTTAAAGTTTGTCCTCAAAGTTTCGAAGCACCTGCAACATTGGCACATTCATGAAGCTTTTCCTCTTAAAAGATAACAGCTAAATATTTATAGAGAGTTAGGCTGCCAAAGTAACCCACCACTTTTTCTAAATGGGCCTTCTTTGAAAATAAGGTCCAGATGTTTCACGTTTTTTGGTGCAGGACGCAGACGAGTGAAGAGTCAGCCTTTGTTTTCACTGTTTCCATGACTTGGAGAGCGATGATGGTCGTCTTAGTAATTTCAAGGCAACCCCGGCGTTTCACTTCCAGGAAGTAAAGCAAAACTATGCCGGAGCCTGCGTCATCCAGTGAGTCAACTAAACAGTCTGGAGGGATATTTGTGAGAGAGTCCAGACACAGTCATTCCTCCTACCTCGCACTTTCATGACTGCTCCATTTCCTGGCGGTACACTAGGTCCAAAAGCATTTACACTACATTTTAGAGCCCTTTTTCAACAGGTTTCTGGAATTTCTGGACTGAAAACTCCCAAGATCTGAAGAAGTATTTCAACAAGCCAAAAAGTGGTCATTGTCCTTAAAATAGACGGTATTTGTTTTGTTGATGTGGGTAGTTTATATCACCCCTAGTGAGAGATCTAAATAATATATTTAAGAAGTGATTAATTAAATAGAATATATAGAAAATATTCATAGATTTAAAGTTAAAAGGCAATGGCATGGTGTCAGTCATTGGGTACACCAATCTGATCCTCATGCTATGGATTGTTGTTTGAGAGAAATATACTAACAACTTTTGGATGGATTGCCATTACATTTGATACAGAAGTACATATGTACTGTAGTTGACTAGAAGCCATCAGTATGAGTATTTGGTTTATTAAGCAGTCTGTAATGATTTGGTACCACAGACAATAATTCAGCTATAGCTAGCTAATGTGATGATGGTCATTTCTGCCGAGCACACAACAGCCGTATGAAAAATAAACTGACTACACAAGTAAGCAACTTTAGCTAAACTAAAACAATTATTTAGAATCTAAATCCTGAATGGTTATGAGCAGGACCCGTGAACTCATGCTTGTTATTTCTTGTCATTGACGTTCAATACATTAGGCGCTTTCACACCGCAGTACTTTTCCCACAATGGTTTATCAGAACTTAGTACAGATCGCGTTCACACCGGAATAAGTCCCTGGGGGAGGATTAGGCAAATGAAGCCGCTGACGTCACTTCTTCTTCTGCTTTGGGCTTACTGGCAAGCCGCAAACAACTTCACGGCGTAGACTGCCCCCGAAATCCCCAGAGTTGGGGACTGGCCAGCAGCTTCTACTGAAGCCTTCCGAGTAACTCGCCAGAACGCCGACACCTCCTCATCTCCACCGCTCCCATGTTTTCTTTTGTGTAGCCATAAGTTAGTCTCTCTGCGTTTGTGCGCTGGGCTAATGCTAATGCTAATAATGCTAATGCGAGGATAATAAAATGGCGGATTCACAAAACCTTTTTGGAGTTTTACGGGGCGTGGTTTGCAATCCGCCCAGCCAATCAGAAATAGGAACCTTTTTCTCCCACGAAAGTACCTGCTCTCTAGCAGGGACGGAAAAGGGGGTAAAAAGGTTCTCATGAACTAAGTTCTAGTTCCGGATTTTTTTGGTGTGAACGCGACATTTCAAGAACTATATCGGAACTAAAGTGGGAAAAGTACTGCGGTGTGAACGCGCCTATTGACTAATAAAAAGTATGTATTTTACACAGTGAGCTAACAGAGGTATCCTAAGTGAGACACAATACTTATGTTGAACACTTATTAGCCAATGCTAGCATGCAAACATGTTAAACTAAGAAAGTGAAGACTACCAATTATTTATTTATACAAAGGTCACAAAAACCCCAAATGATAAATGATGAAATGTGTTTATCAGTTATTGGTGGCGAGGGTGTGTGTGTGCATGAGTTTGATTTATAGTCTGAGGAAAGGAAGTTGCTTGGAAGAGAACAAAAATGATTTGCATGATAGTGAAGAGGGCCTTGCAGCCAGGAAGGCGGAGTTTTATAGTTGGAGAGCACCGAGCCCAGGTGTTTCCAACTGGGCAACAAACACCTCCAGATACCTGCTGCATCAGAAACAAAGCACACATATATATAACCAAGCCAGGGGATCGTCACAACATGTTTGCATGGCGATGTTAGCATTTAGCTCAAAGCACCACTAAGTATAGGTGGAGCCCCATAGAGCTGCGAGCATAGTCAAGCATAATTTGGTTTTGCATATTTTTCTTTTGTGCGTTTATGATGCATCTACATGAAAACTGGCGGTTACGTAGGTTTGGCTGACGGGTGAAATATTTGAACAAACCGACCAACCCTACTTTGCACAAGGCCATATTTTTTCCCCCAATCTTTTAGAGTTAATCAAAGCAAAGTGAATCGTTCCAGAAATCTTCCGGAGCTTTAGGGTTTGTTGGATTTACTGATAGCTACAGTATTTGCAATCTGATATAAATAATTTGCCAAACAAAGATTCCTTTTAGGTCAAAAACACATTTTTATGGTCTTGTTGTGAGAGGAAAGTCCCCTTTGGATGACAATGCTGCTAACTGTAATTAAAATCTAAACATTATAACTTTTATACGAGGCAAAGATGAGCCTGTCCACCTGTGTTTTCCTCCGCATAGACCAAACACAGACATTCCTCAATGGGTTAATGTAAATATGCACAATGCCAAAAACAAGCTTTGAAGCCAGGCTCGCTGTTATCGATATCCCATCACTGCTGTACCTGATATTAAAAGGATCCCTGCCAGATGAGTTAAAAGAAAGGGAAAAAAAAACTTGTCAGGTTGCTCTCGCTCTGCTGTGCCTTCAGGGCAGAGTTCTTAGTTTTCCTTTTGTCTGAACGAAGATACGGACCAGTCTGTCATTTGACCGTCTCATCTGCTGTGTACACTTCAGATCTAGTACTGACAGACTATGAATCATCTGTTGGGAAACTAGGTTAGAGCACAATAGGCTCTTTTAAAAGTAAGACAAGGCCAGGTAGTAAAGCAGGTGAGAACATATGCACGGCGGCCATCTTGGAATTAAAGTCTGATGAAACACTAGATGATTAGTTTGTTTTCCTCTTTAAATCCATTTTACATAATATCCACTAAAAGGTGAAGCAATAAAGTCCCTGCAAAGTATGCTGGGCAAGCGGTTTAATGACAACATCAATATTAAAAAAGACCACAGTTGTATTAACATACGCTACAGAAAGAAATACATGCTTTCCACGGCCTTTTCTCGCCATGCATTATTAAAAATAGCATCAATATTGACACTGTAGGTTTAGTCCAGATAGGCTGGGAACTTAGCCTAAATATTTTAACAACCTCTCTTCAATGTATACCTCTTTCCCCCCACGAGTCCTCACCTACGTGTTGCAGGCTCTGTATAATATGGAGTTTCTGGCTGTGCTCTGTGTCCGGTCTACCTTACAGCAAGGAAATTAAATGTTAAATATTTACCATTCCCCTGGTATGTGACCCCGCAGATTCCAGCTGTGATGGGTAGCAGCCACATTCCTCCCACAGGAAGTTTATCCTTACTTGTTTTCTTTTTTTCCTCCGCCTCCCTGTCCTGACAGTGCTTTTGAACGTGGCTCAGGCATCAGCCTAAACCTCTGTCATGAAATACACCAACATTTCACATGTGTCACTGCAGCCGGGGGTGAGGCTTCCCAGGACTAACTGGGTATTTTCAACGGCTGTCATACACAAAGTGAAGTCTTTCCAGCTCTGTCTACCACTTATCTAACCCATCTGATGACTTTATTTCCTTAAGATTAATAACACGCCTCGTTTCCATCTTGTTTTTTGAAGACTTATACGTTATTTTACGATTTCCTGAACCAAAAATCAGAATCAATCCAATATCAAGTCATGAACGTTTTAAGGAATAACCATGTGGACAGGAAGTTATGAACTTTATGATTTTGGCAACATCGATGGGAATAACACGAGTTAATGGTTTGATGAATGTAGTTTTGCTTGGAGGACTTGTTGGATACTATATTACGCAACTTGTGCTAAACTTTTTGAACAGATTTTGAACAGATTTGGTGAAAGCTTTGAAGGGCCATCTGAGCATACAAAGACATTTTTAAGACACTTTTGAGAGAACTCAATTTGGATTAGGGACAGTTGTGTTGTTTGCTTGAACATATTAAGTAGCCAACCAGTAAGACTAGCAACAAGTAAACCTATTTTCATCTATACCGGTCCCTTGTTTTAACAACCATTTAAAACTTGGAAGTTTCTAACTTGCATCTACATCACCGGTTGGGTGTTGCTGTATTGGTGTTTTAGACAAATTAGTAAAGAAAGACATATAAATAATCATTAATGGTTGCAGTGGTGATTACATGGTGATTAATACCCGGCCTGTATGCACTATACTTCACTAAATCTGCATAAAATAGAAAATAAGTGCTTCACTTGGTCTGAATGTGCTTTCATTTGTTTCTGCCGTTTCATGTTTCCAGTAAATAACTATGGTCCTTGATATTTCCAGGCTTCCTTAAAAAAAGAAAACATCTAGGTCCACATGGAAAACATCTGTTGCATTTAAGGAATCTCTTTTTTTCTCACTTATAATCAACTGATCCATTAAAATTGCATTTTGGGACTAATCCTTCAATAGGAAAACCAGCACTTTTGTCACAGCAAAGAATACGACCAAATTTCGAACATAGCTCGAGTGAAAAGAAATGGGAGTCGTCTGATTTCACAATATCCCCAGCACAAAGCATCTCTTTACCCCTAAGACCCCAGGCACCCCACCCCCTCAGATGTAGCCTTTTGTTGTGTGCATGTGACTGTAGAAATGGCTCGGTAGGAAATGCCAGACACCCACAAAAAAGCAGGAGAAAAATAGTTGTGGGAGCCACCCTCTGCATCAATTCAGCTGCAACAAGAAGCATTTTACAGCTGGTTTATTGTTAGTCCTCTGCTGTTTAAGCTGTCTTTCATGTCAAAAGTCTTTTCCTGCTTACAAATCACCGGGAAGCAATCCCTTTGGCCGCACTGCTGTGCCCTAAGCCCCTTCCTAGGGTTCAGTCCTTTGATCACCTGTAACGTTGGCCATCAAGTAAAAAAATAGAGGAACGGGCTGCTGGGATAAGCTTGTGTTCTTGTCTGGAACAGAGGAACCCCCCCCCTCCATTCCCTTTCAGCAGTTCCTTTTTTCTTGTCTCTGCTCTCTCGATGAGCCTGGGAACAAAATCTCAGAAAGGCGAGAGGAGGGGGCGGGGGCACTGCGGTTGCCGAATTGTTTGGGAAATGATTATTCTTTGGCTGCATTAATGAGGAGTCCTCACGGTAAACAAATTGATTAACTAATTAGCTTAGAAATGCAGCTCTGTGTCCCAGAGAGAGACGCACAAGCAGTTCTAACCTTTGACCCGGGGCTTTAGATTCAAGGTTAAATGTGCTGCAGTGTCCTCTGAGTGAACACCACTGTCACGTCGTGGCCCCCTGCCAGAGACCCAGACCAGTTGTCACCGCTCCTGAGTTTTAAGACGTGCTTAATTGGCTTCCCTGAGTGCCCGAGGAGAGGAATGGGAGAGAGCTAGCTTGTTACGAGCCCTTCTGTTCCAAAGGAGGGAGGGGGGTTGGGGTCCCTTATCAGCCATCGTTGGACACCTCCGGTGGCTATTAATCAGAGCCGGAGCCTGACTGGAGCCAGAAGAGGATCCTAGAGGGGCGGGAGGCTGAGCCTGGAGCCTTCCCTGGGCCTCACTGACACCCTCACATAGGGAACCTCTACAGACACACTCTTTCCTCCCCTTTCTCCTCAAGTCCCAGGGCACACAAGTCCATCCCCCTGCGAGCCTTCCTCCACTCCTCCGGCCTCCTCACTCAAATTGATTTAGGTCCCGTTTAGCCCCCTCTGGCCAGGGCCCATCCATTTTAGCTGGTGTGACAGGTTTATGTTGCCCCCTTACTGTGTTATTATATTGGTGCTGTGCTGCCAGTTACTATTGTGCTAATGAAAATTTAGCACCAGACATAATATTCCTTTTCACAGGACGTGCACTCAGCATGCAAGATATCTTGAGTGCATTTATAGGATTGAAAGCGCTCATTATTTTTAACGTTTGCGACAGACCGGGCTGAAAAGCAGTTTTATGGACAGGAAAACAACTATTAGGTGTTGTCAGTGTTGGGGTTGTTTGGTAAATGAATGTAATCTTATGTACATGTTAGCTCGGGCATGGCCTTTGACTTGTGCTGAGGCTAAATTGCTAACAAAAGCCAAGGTAGACTAAGAGTCTAGCTAGCGGCTCGTTGGGGCTGTAAACGCACAGCGGTGCTTTGAGCTTCATGCTAACTGCCTCATTCTTACATTTTTTACAATGACAATGCTGATGATTAGCAGATATATTGTATACCATGTTTAACATCTTACGTTAGCGTGTAAGCATTCCAACATTTATAATGAGCGCGAAACATAGTTCAGCGGTCTTAAAGGAATGTCAATAGTTTTGCAGGAATTTTAATAAAACCAAAACATGAAGCTCATACTAAATTTAACGTGATGACGCTAGATACAACTTAAAGGTTATTAAAGTTGTAACAATACATCCTGAGGGAAAGATGCATAGCAATTAATCCACGCAGTGTGAAAACATTCGTTTAAAAAAACAAAAATTGTGGAATTTATAGTGGTGAGAAATGCAAAATAAACAGATTTCTGGGAAGCATATAAGTTAGGCATTTAATATTGTTTGAGAGATTTGGTGGCACTAGAGTTAAATTCAGAGAATCAACAAACTCTGCATTGTCAATCCGTCCAATAGTTGTTGAGATATTTCAGACTAAAGTGTTAGACCGACTGACCGAAATTCTGCTGCACAACCAGTGGGGCCCAAAAAGTCACATATTGAGTTCATCTAATGTGTAATTCCACATAGTTAAAGTCAGTGGAGGTTCTAATCTACAATAAATTGCCCAAATTCTGCATCATTTCCAACATCAACCAGAGCTTGGAGATTCGGTATGCAGACCTTGAAATGTGTTAATGACCAAGAATGCTTCCATCCCGCCCAGAGTTTCAAAAGAAACTTCCAATCACGGAGCCATTACCAATGGTGCTAGATTCATTACTACAACAGTTCCCACAAGATGAGAGACGCGGGGGAACTTTCAGATGAATTTCAAGTTTAAATGGAAAGCTTCTGTGGAGTGCACTACAAAGCGCCATGTGTAAATATTGAATAATGAGCCGCTTTCATGTCCTCCGCTTTATATCTGCCACAAAAAATCAGCATTAATGACAGCTTTTGGTGTGGTTTACATCACACGGAGCCATGAAACGCGTTCCCCAGAGATAAATTTGTTAATATTAGTCTCTAAAGGCATGAGATTTACAAGCCTCCACGCATTTGCACTCAAGATGTGCTGACACAATTACTTTGAGACACATGTGACAAATATTAATGAGGCGCTCGGAATAAGTGATCAATTGGCACACAAACAAAATCTTACGACAAGAATGTGGCCACGACTGCTTTGTTCACACTACAGATGGTGTGCATGTTGATATAAAATCTATTTATGTTTACATCACAGGCAGCAAGAGCTCTCAGCAAAAGCACAATGGATAAACTACAGTGGCTGCATTCCAGGCTTTACAAGTAATCAACTGTAAGCTATACGTGCAACATATAACTAACATTAAAGAGGCCCTATTATGCTTTTTGGGGTTTTCCCTTTCCTCTAGTGTGTTTGTGTTGTATAGATTTCGGTGCATGTAATGCTGCGTTGAAACCGGACGCGATGCGAATATTCGCTTCGCTCTAATCGCTCGAGTTTCAGTTTTTTGGCTGCCAGCTGTGTTTACTCGCATCATTCAAACAAGACGCGCTGGCTCGGGAGCTAACTACAACAAAATGAACATATTTTACCGTGAGTTAATTGTAATACACGTTTCTAAATGATGCCGATGTAACAACATACTGATACCGGTTAGTAAAAACCATGAATTAATGCTTTGACAAGTCTGCAGACAGACGGCAGGCGAAAAACCTTTTAAAATGCTTGTTTTCTGAATGTAGATTGGGTCGACCAGGCTAAGCTAACGTTGTATATGCTCTGTCCACACTCATAACAACGGCCTACAGACATAAATAAACCAGTGACTGTATTCGCCATGACACAGACAGTCTGTGGTTTGTACTTGTTTAACTTTTGTCTAGTTTCTGAACAGATATGAGGAGCTGTGATCTCTGTGTGCTAACTGCTAACAGCTAATGGCTGAGGTTTTCTGGTTGAACGTCGGTGATGGCAGACTGAGATCCTCACTGCTGATTGGCTTCCGCGAGAACGCGTTTGACGCGGCACAGTTCAATTGCGTGATTCGCGCCGCGTCCACCGCTTCATGCTCGCCGTCGGAGCGAATTTGCGTCTGCCCGCGTGTCTGCATTGACTCCGGTCCGGTGTGAACGCAGCATAAATGGTCTGCAAAGGCTAAAATCCCAAAGTTCCCAGTTTGAAACGCCTCCATTGGATTCCTTTGTTTATTTCTGTAACATAGTGACATCACTTTTTAACACTCCAGCTACAATTGGCTATCGCTCAAACATATTCTACATGATAGGCTAATGGGCGGGACATGCCTAAGCTGTTAACCAATCACAACAGAGCCGGCCAAGTAACCAATCAGAGCAGACTGGGCTCTGGTTTCAGACAGAGGGTGAAAAGAGGTGCTGCAGCACAGGCAGTATGAGAACTTTTTTCGAACATTAAAGCATGGAGACAGTAGAGGCACAACATGCAACCCATGAAAATTAGCATATGGCCTCTTTAAAGTAATCATGAATGGTAGAAAAAAATCTTGTAAAAAAAGAGTAGAAGCTTCTGAACATATTTCAGTTTATCTGATGGTCAAGTGGAACGACTCAGCATATTTCCTCCATGAGTCAAAACATTTGTGTTTAATGCTACATGAGGTCAGGATTTCTCATGAGGAAAAGAACAGAGTGATGTAAACAATCCAATGCTTTTACACACGCTCATTTTCAGGATGTGCGTACATTGCCAAGGAAGTTGACTCAGAGTTGCTTGGCACCGGTGTTAGAACTCTGGGAAATAAGTGTTGAGAGTTTGCTTTCAGTGTTTTTTTAGCTCAGTCTTAAACTGATTATTTGTTTCATCCCGTGGTCAACTGAATTCACATGAGTCATGAACTATGCACCACAGAACACTTTGGATGTGTGAGTAACACAAACACGGACTGCTCCTTATGTGTAAATGGGGCAGATCGCAGATATGAGAGAAAAGTTTGCCAAGTAAAATACAATGTGAATATGGTTAGTGTTACTGCTTCACAAAGTCATAACTTGTTGAGCCAGTTTGAAGCGACCTGGCACACTGCAAAAACACCACTTTATTTCATGTAAACGTTAATCAAAAAAGACAACCTAAAAACTCTACATGTAGAGAGAAATCATTATGTCTAAATGAGTTTGCACTTTAGAAGCAAATACATCGTTTTTATATACAACATTAAATGATGTTGCCACTGTATGTCTTTACTCAATAAAAATCTTTATTGAAGAGGACATAAAATGGTAACTTTAAGGTTCATTAGTATGTAGTGTCTCTACTGGGACATGTCTCCATGCTTTAATGTTGAAAAAGCTCTTCATTTCTCTCATACTTCCTGTGCTGCAGCACCTCTTTTCACCCTCTGTCTGAAACCAGAGCCCAGTCTGCTCTGATTGGTTAACTAGCCAGCTCTGTTGTGATTGGTTAACCCCTTCGAGATGTCCCGCCCCTTAGCTTTTCACCTACAGTGGGTTCGGAGCACTAGCCAATAGGATCGTGAGTGATAAACTGTGGGTTTTCTCCGGAAGTTTTTCCTTGTACGATGTGAGGGTCTAAGGATAGATATGTCATTTTATATGACATATATGAACAAACTGTGCTGTTGTAAAGTGTCTCTATTGTAGGCTATTTTTATTACATGTACAGCACTTTGGCTCGACCAAAAATCGTTTATAAATGTGCTGTATAAATAAAACTTGATTTGATTTGATACATAGTGATGTGACTAAGAAACGGAAGTAAACAAAGGAGTCCAACCCCAAAAAGCAAAATAGGGCCCCTTTAAGTGTACTAAACAAACATTTTGGCCTGTCAGTCAAAGAAAGAAATGAACCTTTGACCAATTACGTTTTCAGATAATAATACTTTTATTTTGCCTCGCTCGTACACATGTAGATAATGTCAGTTTTAGCAGCATTTCATTCCACTCAAACTCTTTACCGAGGCTTCCCGTGGAACCTAAGAATGTGACAGATATTAATCACCTTTTGGTATATAAACCCTGCAGAATGCCTACCATGCTTATGTAACCTCTTCTGAATGCTTCAGCACTTTACCTTCACAGCACCAGATACACCCTTAATCTGCATTGTA
>NW_011369947.1:28160940-28173528 GCF_000735185.1 Notothenia coriiceps
GGGGGGGGGGGGGGGGGGGAGAAACACCCTCTGAAGGGAACTTTGGGATTTTAGCCTTTGCAGACCGTTTACATAAAACACTACATGAAAGGCAAAAACCCCAAAAAGCATAATAAGGTCTCTTTAGAAACACGTATTTTACGCTTTCCATTTAATGTGATGACGTTTGTATTATACAACGACTGAATTACAGAAGTTGAAAAGCATTTTAAGAAAGGTTTGTGAAAGAGTGATTTAGAGTATGACAAACGTATAGTGTACTTTATTGCTTGCTTATGCATTAAGAGTGCACTCAAGCTGTCAAACTCTTTAATCTAACACCACTTTCTCAGACAGATTTTGTATTTACATTTTCTCCACAGATTGAAGTCTTTCTGCTGATCCTTAGTTTTGTTTTTGTGCGGGCATGTTTGATGGAACCTCTAAGTATTTATTTGTACTTAAGGTGAGGCGATAAATGTGGAAAATGCAATTCCTTTCATGGATTTCACAAGCACTGTGAGTTGTGTTCTCATTGTGAAACCAGTGGATCCTCTGCTGCTTCTGATGTATTTAGTGAAGACCCCCCCCCCCCTCTCCCTGGGGGTTTCCCTTTGACCTTTGCAGTGATGGACTAAAGCTTCCTAGAGGTTAGAAAGGGGAGAGTGTCCGGGTATAAACCTGATTTAGCTGGAAATCCTGCATGTCGTGGCAGGGGAGCGGTGGTCCTGCTGATGTTGAGAGGGGTCACAAACTCACAGAAGTTTAAACTGAAAGAAGAAAGAAGATGAGAGGGTGAACACCGCAGTGAGGAACAGGCACTTGGAAGTTATTGCTAGTGTTGTGCCACAGTTACAAAATATGCTTACTTGTCACATGATGTTTCCTTTTTCCTATGTTTCTTATTTACCTGATAAAACATTGTGGGTCATGTTTTCTTATGACCAGAGGTTTTCCAGCACAGCAGATCAAAATCAGAATCACCCGTTTTGCTGCACAGGTTTACAAATACAAATAATTGTCTTTGGTGTATAATGGTGCATAATAACAGGAATTAAGCAACTAAAAAAAGGTTGAATGGTTATGGTAGAAAACCGGTAGGATTCTCTTTCAGTCGACCTCAGTGAACAGCGTATACTTTTGCATTTGCTGGTTAAAAAACTCTGAATGAAAGCACATTTTACAAATATCTGCCAACAGTTACGTATAATAGTGTTTCAGTGTAGGAGCAATCTTCATTGTGCTTTGTCAGATGTTTTTTTATCTAATCGAATCTAAAAGTAAAGGTACAACATGAAAAATGGTTTGAAAGCATTAAAATAAGATCAAACCATTCTTAACAAGTCTTTTTTTTTTTTTTACAAGTCTTTTTATTTCATTATAGTGTACAATAATCGATGCCATTTCATATATTGTAATATCACAGTACACTCACTACACTCCCCCCTCCCTCCCTCCACCCGCACATGCCCACACTAACGAAACCAAAAACAACAAGTCTTTTAAAGACAATAAAAATGGTACTTTAAAAAGTCACTAAATCTAACACCTTACATATATTCCATGAAGCTTACATTTAAAAGCACTTAAAGTTTCACTAATGCAAATAGAAATCTTGTATGAAATATGCACGGTTAAACATGTTAAGTCTCATTTAACCAAATTGCATAGTAGCTTCAAGGCTAATGGAGCAAGTGAAGAGGCTGCGATGTTCCCAAACGTGTTACCTATAGCTTCGGTAGCTGAATGTAAATGCCCATTCATACAACTTAAAAGCAACAAATCTAATTAATCTTGCGGATGTTGACAGGACGTCCAGGACAGGACTGATTGATGCAGAAGTAGGTGGGGCAGTACGTCGAAAAGTTGACACACCAGAAAAGTGAATTACCGCGCTGCATCCTGGAATGTGGGGAACGTCATAAATTCACGTCTAACAGTAAAATACAAGCTGAGGTGTGGAGGCTGTTTGTTGATCATTAACCAGTGTTGTAAAACAAATACTACTTTCCTATTCCAACATTTTCCCATCTCACATCGTAGGACTTTTAGTTTTAGTTTTAAATCGGAACAGATTATTCCGATTATTAGGGTTATACTGGATTTTTTTTAAAAGAACATTTTACGGTTATGTACCTTTCTTAGTAGGTTAAAGTAGAGATACAGACAGTAAATTACGAGGGACAAGGGGTGGCCGTGAGATATGATCAAATCAAACTATGGTTGGCTTAAACGCCTGGTACACTGGTCCTTTTATTTAAAAATAACTTTACTGGACAAAGAATAATGTGTTTTTTTTTCTATTCTGAGGATCTTGGATATAATATGGTCATTGTCACGTAGAGTCTTTTCCAGGTCTTTCAACGTACATTACACTTTTCGGAGTTTATTTGAGTGTTTAAGTGTAATTTAATGAAAATGAATCATATTTGTTTCGCAAATGTATTCAACTTACAAAATATCTTTAGGATCTTTTCTTAAACCTCCAATACTGATTATTGCTTGATCTTGTCAAATATATACATACATATGTGTTGATACAACATATACACTTCTGATTTAATAAAAAATACCGAAGATATTTTAGCCTCATCTCTTCGGAAAAACGATGTTCTCTACTCCAAAATATCCTTCTTATGTGGCGAGTCGATAATTTGACAGACTATAAGACAGTTAATTTTCTCTAAAATACAGTATAAACTTTCAAGTGGCATAATTACCAATACAGTCATCACACAGCTTCACCATCAGTTAAAACGAACCAGCCAGGAAGTGTGTTGGAACTTTTTTTTCCAAAAGGCGCACTCTGACACCCTGGATCATTTGAAGTTGCGAGGAAGGAGCCTCATTACCGCTAGGGCCCACACGGGGGGGTGACTCCCAGACGCAGTTTAATGGCAGAAAAAGGAAAAGGCTTCAAGGTTACGAGACGCTGAATAGCTTTGGAGGAGACGGCCTGCTCTCCCTTTGCCCCGAATCCCACGTCACTGGAGCCAGTGGAGTCATAAATTGCTGCTAACACTAACAGTAAACGGATATAAAAAGACTCCCAGTTTCCTTTATATGACCCATTCCCCATTGCTCAGGGGGGTTTGTTGATGGAAGTAGGGGGTGTCGTTAATATCAGGGGATGGATGGAGAAGGTGGACAGAGGAGGAGCAGTGTACTTAGTCAGGGGGCAAGAACTGGGGAGGAAATGCTGGCAAAAAAGGGACAGTAAACTTGATGTTAATGTAACTCCTTCAAGGTGCAATGCTGACATCTAAAAGACATATTTTTGAGTATTCACAAAGTCCAATTTTATATATTAGATGGTTCAATTACTGTTTGAATCCTCCTACGTACTTGTCTGCTTCACAGGAAGCGCCCCCCCACCCCCCGCCAAATTGGCGCGACGGCAGCAAATACTGCAAGCAGTGATGTCAGAGGTCATAATTTCTGATATAAAAGATCTGACTAATTTAAAACAAATGAAAGTAATTCATCCCAAATGCCGGTTTTTTAAAGACTTTAATAAGATTAAGGAGAAAAAGAGATTTTAAGAGTGCATAAAAGATCAAAGGACTTGTTAAGATGTACATTTGTTCAGTGCGGAGGAGATAGGAGACACTTCCTACCTCCCTGTCAGCTGCTGAGGAAGTCAGGAAACATCAAAGAGATTTGTTGTAATGGTGATAAAGTCAATGAACATGGTGAAGCACAAGTTACCCCTCAAAAACCTGTACATTTAATTCATAAAAAGGCTGTAAACATCTTCTTTACAACAGCAATACAGATTAAAAGGGAAGAGTTTTTTCTTTTAAATGTTCATTTTAAGCATAATTGCATTTTGTGCCTCTAATGTGACATGTCTCCATAGCCGCTTTTACACCAAGTACTTTGCCGTACTTAGTTCCCATAGTCCCGCCAAACTCTTTAGTCCAGGAACTGTCCTAGTAGATCGCATTCACACCGGAATAAGTCCCTGAGGGAAGATTACGCAAATGAGCCGCTGACGTCACTTCTCCTTCTTCTGCTTTGGGTTTACTGGCAGGCCGCAAACAACTTCACGGCGTATACTGCCACCCGAAGTCCCGGAGTCCCCCAGAAGTCCCCGAAGTTGGGGACTGGCTTCAGTCCGACTGGCTTCAGTAGAAGCTGCTAGGAGTCTTCCCAGCAGCTTCTACTGAAAGCCTTCCTAGTAAATCGCCAGAACGCCGAACACCTCCTCATCTCCACCGCTTCCATGTTTTCTTTTGTGTTGCCATAAGTTAGTCTCTCTCCGTTGGTGCGCTGGGCTAATGCTAATAATGCTAATGCCAGCAAATAAAATGGCGGCTTCACAAAACTTTTCTGAGTTTTACGGGGGGTGGTTTGCAATTCGCCCAGCCAATCAGAAATTGGAACCTTTTCCTCCCCAGGAAAGTACCACCTCTCTAGCAGGGACTATCTGGGGGTGAAAAGGTTTGCATGAAATAGGTTCTAGTTCCAGATCTTTTTGGTGTGAAACCAAAATCCCAAGAACTATTGGCCTAGTTCTTGGGAAAAGTACTCCGGTGTGAAAGCGCCTCATGCTTTAATGTTCAAAAAGCTCTTTATTTTTCTCATACTGTCTGTGCTGCAGCACCTCTTTTCACTCTCTGTCTGAAACCAGAGCCCAGTCTGCTCTGATTGGATAGCTGGTCGGCTCTGTTGTGATTGGTCAACCGCTTAGACATATCCCGCCCCTTAGCCTATCACGTACAATGTGTTGGAGCGCTAGCCAATAGAAGCGTGAGTGATACATAGTGATGTCACTGTTACAGAAGTAAACAAAGGCGTCTTATGGAGGGAACACTGGGATTTTAGCTTTTTTCAGACCATTCACATGCACAAAAACCTTTATAACACACTACAGTAAAAGGAAAACCCCAACAAGCATAATAGGGCCTCTTTAAAAAAAGGGAATGTGTTTTTTTGGAATGTGCATTACCATTCAGTATAAAACAAATTCCTACAAACTACTACTCATTCAGGCACTTCCATTGTATGTAGATAACGCTTTTGACCCCTGTTCCCGTCACATGATCATGAACAGAAAGTGTCTCCTTATCTCAAAGCGAACACACCCAGAACCCTAAGCCCATATTCAGCCTCTCAGCGCCGCAGATTAGCTTGCCTTCAGGTGGTGCTTAGCGTAGCCCTGAAAATTGATATGCATCAGCTCTATAATTTAAAGGTAGTTTTCAGGAAGGGGGGACTGCTGCTCCTTCTCTGCCAGTAATGACCATAATGCCTTGTTAACCTCTTCCCAAGAGGTTACATACCCCTATGACGTTGGCCTTAAGTCATCCAAATAGTCGAGTACCAGGAACTAAGTGTCTTCTTATCTCGTTTCTACTTCCTCAGTGCTGAGTTTCTCCTACATTATGCACAAGAACACACAAAGAGCTTTCAGAACATGGTAACATATACAGTTTGAACTACTGGAAAGTGAATATTCATATTTCCAAAAGGATATGTATGTTGGTAAGCATAGCAAGCCTTTAGTTGACCCCTTTGGGCTACATTTAGAAAATCCAAACTGACTTAAGACATTTCTGATACTTTTTCTTTCCGTGTTTCAAATATTTTCCTTGTTAATTTATGACACACAGTATAAAGATGGGATGGTCCCTATCAAAATAAATCCTCAGTTGTCTAAAGGATATAGTGTAACAATCTACTCTCTCCGTGACCTTTCTTTGCACTTTCTTCTGAGGCGGTCCCTCTCACCTCTCTCCAGCCCCAGGCCTGTTGCATGAACTCTGACCCATGAACTGCAAAGGGAGAGGCTTACGCTAGCTAGCTCGGCTGATAGGAAACCCAACACCGGCATCCTTCGATACCATTTTCAGGCTTTGCATTCACGTCCCCTCGATAACCCTCAGTTAGTCCCTCAGTGCTCACTAATCCACTGACCCGCCGAAAACACTGATTGCTAATACCTTCGAGTCAAACGGAAGTCAGTGCAATAGTCAATACATATATTAAACTCAGTAAAATGAAATGCTATGCAACGTCTGCACACATTATGTTGATTTTAAATACACTGTACTGTAATGTTTTAATCTGTTTTTACGTAAACAATAGATTCCTGCATAATGTCTTGAAGCATTTTCTCTCCAGGCCTCTTTGCAAAGCACTTCTAAGTATCTGTGTTGAGTCTTCTTCATTTTAAGCCAACTCTTCCAGGTCACTTACTTAAGCAGCAACATAAACAAAGACAAAACAATGTCAAGTATGTCTGGGTCCTCAAGAAACATAGGGGGAAAATGCAGGGTTGCTGATGACGAGAATAGTATCTACAACAAGCATGTGAACTCAGAAAGGTGCTGGTTATGTTACTGAATGAGTGCTAGTTTAAAATTAAGATAGTCCCCTTATGAGGCGATCGGAAACTAATAACAGACCTGACAATAAATAGATTAGCAACAACATTTATCACAATTTATCAGAATGAATTCACAAAACCATCATAGATTAGATGAATGAAGAGCCACAGTTACACCTGAACAATTACATATTCAGTTTAATATTTAATATTCCATCTGTCACATACTTATATATATATAATACCTTACTTTATATCTTGTTATTGTTAATTTGTAAATTCAACATGTATATTTTCTACTTTCTTGTTTATTTCTTGTCTTTTAATCTGTATTGTACAATGCCATGTCTTTTATTTGCTGCTGCAACACAAACTTTCCCAAATTGGGATCAATAAAGTACTATCTTATCTTATCTTAGGACAAGAGTGTTTTAATGTGACTCGATCGAGAGGTCGTAGGTCACCACATCATGGTTGGCTTCACACTCGTACTGCGCAGTGACTCAGGGAAAGAGAACACCTGCAATAGTGTATGGGAATGTCCCTCCAATACAGAGGCATCAATGTTATTAAAAGGCTACAGAGCATGTCCCTGTTACCAAGTGTATCCACAAAATTACATTTTTCATGATGAGGAAAGTAGCAGACACATCGAGCCTGAAAGAATTTGCTTTGTTAGAAGTTTCAGACGGCCACGGGTCATAAAGCATCACAAAAAGATGAAGCTCAATTACTGTAAGAAGAAATGCTTTTTTATGATTTTGTATATGTGCAGCAAGCTATTTAACTGTCTAGCTACTGGTAAGTAGAGGCCACTGTAACTATTACCTGTTGAAGCACCTAATATAAAAAGTATAAACGCAGATAGAGTGCAACCCTCCCCCGTTTCTGTCTGCTTCTCTCTGACACATGGCACACACAACCAGACATCAACCAAATGTTCTGTTCTTTTGGGTTTCCTTTAATGGCACGTTTTCATGCTTTGCCACACATGCACCGAGGTCTGACAGACTTTATGGGCCATATATTTCCAGTGCAATTTGTTTTTAGAGCAAAAGTGACGTTGCCGTAACATTCAGAGGCTGAAGGCCCCATAAAGCACTCTCCTTCTATTTTGAACCATAACCGTGTACTGACTCCCATTAACCTCCACCTCTGTGTCCAATCACCAAATACCCCTTCAGTTAGAGTTTCAATCAGGATCATTTACATTTCACAGATTGGGGTCACACTTCTATACACAAAGGAACATAGGTGTGTGTGCAAAACTAGAAGGGGATTTCATTCCCTGATCACCATAACATTACAAGTGTGATACTATTTGGGTGTAAACGTGGTCAATGTTCCTGCATTGCTAAAGTACATGTAACAAACACTCTTGCGAATATTCAAGGTAAAGTTAAGCTTTAAAAAGGACTTAGACTGGAGCCACACGAGAACGGTAACGCAAACGAACCGAATTCGATATCAAAAAAGTCTTCCGTCCATAGGCACCAGAAACGCGTCCGTTCACACGAGACTGCTTAAAAGCGCTGGAGACGCTGTAGTACGTATGCCGGGCCTGTGAGTGGCGCTGTACTTCTGCCACAAAATACACCAACAGCAGCGAAGAAGACTTCCCGCGCATGGTTGCCATGGTTGCCCTTCTGTTTATTCTCCGCTGTGGACGCTCTGGCTCTTTTTCTCCCTCCCCGAGGCAAGCGTGTGCTCCTGCTGTAAATCTCTCCGGTAGTCCACCAGCAGATGAAAAACACCCACCTCTCCGCCTCTTCCAAGGGACGAGGGGACCGTGCGGCAGAGTTTCCGTTGTTTCGCCGGTCAACATGTCCGTTAAAGTTGAAATCTTCTGGACAAAATTTGAAAAGTGCCGGTCAGAGGTCTTCCTTGTTATTTATTGAGCTTTAAAACAAATTGATAACGACTCTATATAATAATAAAAAACGGAGCCTCTCTTTTCCTCCCCCTCTTCTGACAGCCCAGCAGCTGATCTCTGAGCAGGAGACGTGGGAGAGAGAGGCGGGGCTATTGCGTCATCGTTATCAGGAAATGATCGTATAGGGCGTAGACACGGAGCCGTTTGCCCCCCCAGAGCATTTTGTCCGCAGATCTACCCACCTTGGGACCCATTATCGTTATCTGCGTTTCCATGTCGGCCTCGTGTGGCCGAACCGTCAATCTGATAGTGAACTGTAGCGGATACGACCGTTACCGTTCTCGTGTGGCTGCAACCTTAAAGCAAGCAAGAAAAACGAAAATGACTTGTAGTATTAAATAGATGTCGTTTTTCCTTTGCGATAACAATGATGGTAGGACTTCATTTTTTATTTTGAGCTGCTTTTATGCCGTGGTTTTAATACTGCCTGAGGCCAACGTAGGAATTATAGCTAATATACAAACAGCAAACAACTACAAAGACACCCAAAAGGACTTTAAAAAAAACCAAATGACCACAAAGAGACACACAATTAGTACAAAGAGACGCATTTAACCACAAAGAGACACAAAACCACTACAAAAAGAGGCACACGGCTATAAAGTCTGTGTTTCTTGCTTGAGAATTGATGTGGGCTTTTTGAAATATCTCATATTATGGCTTATAAACATGAAACTACTATAAACACAGGGAAGCCATTTTACCAAACATAAGCTACCTCCCAGAAGTCTGTATTAGCCCAGAAGCAACCACCTTAAAAGCCCTCTCAACCACGTTTTAGAAAAGTGTGTTCAGAAAGCTTTGTGTGTCAAAAGGAGCTGGCAGTGTGCTTGTGACCACTTCAGGGTTTCATCAGAAAAGCACTGCCAATGCTTTTTTAAATGATGCTATGACAGCAATATTTGACAACTTTTGCCACTTTAATTGGCGTTGTATATACTAGCCCTTTGTTTTTGATTGACAATGTTTATTCACCATAAGCACCAACCGCAGGACCTTTGCCTTCATATTTTGTATATTATAGATTAGCTTTGTACACACTTTGTTGCCAGGGCCGATCTTTTCCCACAAATAGACTTTTTTGACTTCTCTCAAAGCGGCCACATGATGCTGCATAAACTCTCTGCGTTGGGAACTGTTGAGAGGAGACGCAGGCACACTCAGAAAAAGACTCAATGTGGACAAGCCCTAACATCTTACAAGCATCACCTCCCTAGAAGCTATCGCGCACACCTAAGTAACCGCCTGGTCTCTATGGTCCAAGCCAACACAATAAAACTCTTAAGCAAAAACCTGTAACATCATAGCAATTAACCAAAAACCATAGCAACAAGCATGCACGCCACCATACTATTTTCTGCCTTTTTCTGCCACAACCACTGCATGATATCAACGCTTACTTGTAATTCAAAACACACCTCATAGTTAACTATAGCTGTACTCCTCTTAACCCCCTGTGTCTACTACACATCCAGCTCCAAGAACAAAATCTGACTGCTTAAATATTCATAACACATTTTATGAACTCGTACCGATTTTAAGTTTGATTTCTAATGTTCACAGGATATACTTGTGGGACACACTCATGCCACATCCTTTATTCATAGATTCTGTTTCAAAAAATGTTGCCTTCATCAAAAGCCCAACCATTAAACCATAGTTCTTTCAACTTTCTAACTTGAAGTAAAGGACTGGGGAGGGGAAAAAAAGTGTATCCCAACGCTGTGCTTCATCTTGGAACCCCATGGTACAAGCTGCTCCAGTGAACATCAACCAGCAGGATTCCTGCTAGGAGGAATCCTATTAGCATTTGAAATAAAGCTCTGTCAAAATAGAGAAATGAAAGGTATGCTGGGAGGAGTGAGGTGAGATGGGATACGGGAAGTGGTGGTGAGTGGAAGGCAGAGCTGGAATGTCAGGAGAGGAACCGGGCTGTCATCGTCAGGAAGTGGGAGTAAAGGTTGTGTGGAGAGCAGCAGGGTTCAGGAGGGATTGAGAAGAGATGGCACTTATTTAGGAACACTTCCTGTATCGGCTTTACCTCCCAGTCAGGGGCGCCGTAAGGGGGTGAAAAGTTAGGACGATTCTAAGGGCCCGTGACTGACAGGGGCCCCAAAAATTGTAGAACATTAAGAAACAAATGTTTAAGTAACCTTTCATCAATCATCAATAATTAACATTAATATAACATTATATTGATAATATACTCACTAAACTTACGATTCATTTCACTTTTTTTTTTCTAAAAGTTAATTATCCAAAGCCTCTGTATACCCCCCTCTATTTACATGTAATGGTTTGGTCCTGTCTCCAAACGCTGTGCGGTACCGCACTTTCTAGCAGAGTGAGAGCATGTGAGGCAGGGATGCGAGTACTTACGTGTGTACGGTGTCTCAACGACTAAAGTCAAGGCAAAGTCAGGCTTTCAAAAATAATTTTATAAATGATAATATTGGTGTTAATGTTCACTTTATTTTAATTTAAGTGGTCATGTATATTTAAGTTATATTTATTTTGATTTATGAATGTTCCATTCAAAAATGTTATTAAAAAGGCATGTACACCATAAAAGATGACTATTGAGGTCTATTGTCACAATAGACCTCAATAGTCATCTTTTATGGTGTACATGCCTTTTTAATAACATTTTTGAATGGAACATTCATAAATCAAAATAAATATAACTTAAATATNGACCAAACCATTACATGTAAATAGAGGGGGGTATACAGAGGCTTTGGATAATTAACTTTTAGAGAAAAAAAAGTGAAATGNCAAAAATGTTATTAAAAAGGCATGTACACCATAAAAGATGACTATTGAGGTCTATTGTCAGGAATGTTAGTGTTATATCAAATAGTGAATTCTACTGCAGCAGAATGTTGCAGTAGAATTTGCAGTCTGCACAGTGTTATATGTTCACAGCTCAGTGTCAGTAAATATTGATCGCTTAGTATTGGACTACAAGATAGATGCAAGCCTGTGCAGGTAGAGTTATTTAAAGCATAAATGAGTCGGTTGGGTTCTGGAGGTGTGGTTACAGCAATTGTGCTTGGTTTGCGTGGCCTGTGCCTGGTGGTGGGGCCCAATGTGATATATTTTCATGGGGCCCAAAATCCCTGGCGGCGCCCCTGCTCCCAGTGCTTAGGACTTTGAGCTGGATGTACAAACTCTGCGGAGAGGTTAGCTCAAGTGTTGCAAAACCAATACACCCTTACAGAATTTCCCTCCTATTTGGACAACAGAGTGTTTCATATGACAAGATTTGCAGAGTGAACAGTGTTACCTACCTTGCTGGTTCAGATTCATCCAATCCGTTATTAGAATTTTCAACCAGGTTGCTTTGGCTTTGATTTTTCCTTAATCCTCCATTGAATATATTAAGATGACCAATGGTCAATGTATCCAAACGTCGGTAGACCTTACATAAGATGTGCTAACCATAGTGACTAAGCACTTCCTATTGCTGAACAATAAGTTAGTTACATTTCTTTTTCATCCTCTTTGTATGCAGATTAGCTTTTTTAGGGAATATGATTGGTTTGCATACATGTTGGTGTCAGGGTGCTTATCTGTTTCATTATATCACATTACATCAAAATCCATTTCGCACCATCAACCAAAAAGATATGAACTTAAAATAACGAAAAAAAAGTAAATTCCTCAGCTTTCAATAAGCCCTATCTTCATCGTCAGCGCTACTGCATTGACCTAAAATACTGTAAGCCAAATGTCTAAGTGCTATGTACAGAAATGAGAAGTTAAATAGTTGTTGTTTGTCTGTTTTTTTCGGACCAAGATGCAATCGATGTTGGGTTTTCATTCTGTCACGAGTGATAGGTGTGATTGCCAGAAAGTAGGAAGGAAGGGTTAATAATGTACTTTGGATGTTTAGATAGGGTTGGGGTAGGGTTATGTGTTGATTGTAGTTATATCAGTCAAGAGAAGTAAGTATAGTAATGAGACTGACTGTACTCTTTAGTGGAGGCCTTCAGAAGAGAGCTTTCCTGATTTTAAATGCGACCCATCTGGTTCAGTTCGGAGGGTTTCTGTGTGTCTGTTAGCGTGCGTGTGCATACATGGTGTGTAGAGGAAAAACAGAGAAGCAAAGAGGGAAATATAGTGGTTGTAAAACTGAGGGATAAAGTGTGTGTGTGTGTGTGTGTGTGTGTGTGTGTGTGTGTGTGTGTGTGTGTGTGTGTGTGTGTGTATGTGTGTGTGTGACCTAGCATTACTATACTTGTGGGGACCTACATCTGTTTACACAGTCACATGTGGGGACTCGCCTCCCTTATGGGGACAAATTGGAGGTCCCCATGAGGGGAATCATTAATTTTAGGGTGAA
>NW_011369947.1:28173567-28178768 GCF_000735185.1 Notothenia coriiceps
CAAATGTCTCCCATCAGCATTTATAAAAGTGAGTAAACATCCAAAGTAGCAGCTAGAAATTACATTAATAAGTTGCAATTGTAATCTGTAATGGTGTGTGTGTGTGTGTGTGTGTGTGTGTGTGTGTGTGTGTGTGTGTGTGTGTGTGTGTGTGTGTGTGTGTGTGTGTGTGTGTGTGTGTGTGTGTGTGTGTGTGTGTGTGTGTGTTGAGGGCCTGGTCAGGGACTATGAATCAGGAACTGAGCGCACTCCTGGAAGACTTCCCTCTCACTCTGTCAGGACAAAACATTCCACATGGTGGCTAATTTCTCTAATTATCTTCATGTGAAATGGCTGCCAGATGACAACAACAGGAAATCAACACTCACACGCCGGTATTATCGCTTCAACATATAGAGTTTCACAACCTCAGTGGTAACCATCCAATCGGAACTTAAGCATTACTGCATTAATTGCCTACACATGTTAGCTTTGGGTTATCTGTAGATTCTCATGGGTTTCTTGATTTCCTTCCTGTGTGTGATTTTGGTGCAAGAAACCTTTCCTGAAACATTACGCACCTGAACTTTTTTGAATCAGGAAACTTTTTCCCAGTCCCTCAGCGGGGAATGTTACAGAGTTACAACTAAAAGAAAGTTCAAATAAAGACACAATTAAAGGAGTAGCATATTAAATAAAGAGGCCATTAAACATTAATAAAATCAAATGTCTCCCATCAGCATTTATAAAAGTGAGTAAACATCCAAAGTAGCTAGAAATTACATTAATAAGTTGCAAAAAAGTATGTATTGCTTATTGTAGTGTTCTTTCACAGTGTTGTAACAGCCAGTAATAATATTATTTAAAAAATATCTGTAATCTGTAATGGTGTGTGTGTGTGTGTGTGTGTGTGTGTGTGTGTGGTGGTCCCTTTGTGAGACACTGTGGGTTAAGCAGCTTGTTACTGAAGGTGTCTAAAAGTAAAACAATATTTGAAGAATGATTCTTCTGACCTGAGCTCCTCCAACAATGAAACATATATAATCAAATACAAAAATACAAAATAAAAAGTGCGAAAAGTCTATATACATGTCAATAGAATCTGAAGATCCATTAAAGGTTATCTACAAATACAAATCCGTGCCTGTTTTCTGAAAATAACACTCAGCTTGCAGACAGGTGCTTCTCCAAGCCAAGTAATGCTAGAATACATTTACTGCCGGGTCGCGACCCTCCAGGGGTCAGAGCAATGTTTTCCCAAAGTGCCCGCACCGGAGCAGGGGTTTTGGATCGGGCATTCTCAGTTGCAGGCCGTGTCTGCCGAGCAGCTGTTTGGGATCAGATGCGAGCCCCGTGTGTCCATGCGAGGCTCAGCAAACCCCGGCGATTAGTCCCAGCAGAACCGAGACCGCTGCTGCATTCCAGCAACTTGATCTCATGCCATTTCATCACCAGCGGGGGGAGCCCAACGTCAGAGGGGTCTCATCTGGAAAAATATAATTGTTTATCCATCTTAGCATTCGCTTTAACTTGAGCTTATATAATATGCTATTCAAAGTGGATTTCCCAACTGCAGATGTAATGGCCAGATTTGAATGGGCCCTAAAAAGGCTTGTTTTACTGCATTAGGTTATGTAACAACTGATGGAAGACAAAGTCAAGTAAAATAACTCTTACAGCATTACTTTTAAATGAATTAAATAAAATGTATGACAAAAAGGGTAGCTTAACTCTTTGTTTAGAAGAATGATAATTCATGGAAAGCTTGGCTGTGATTGGTCAACCACTTATGAATGTCCCGCCTCTTAACCCGTCATGTACAATGTGTTGGAGCGATAGCCAATAGAACAGAAAGAGTGTTACATAGTGATGTCATTATGTTACGATAAGCAAAGGAGTCCGTCCAATGGAGGTGTTTCAGGAAGGGGGGGGATCCTATATAACGCACTAGAGGAAACGGGAAATCACGGAAAATAATAGGGCCCCTTTAAGTTAAGATTATTATGTGAAACTACTGTCCAAGGTCAAGAAGGGAATTCAACCCATCAATAGTCTATAACTATATAAATAATAGTTGATCTAGTTAGCCTTATTGAGGTTCCAGCCACGAGCATGTGGGTAGCAAGTTCATTCTGCACTTTTGACTTACTAATCCATCTTTGCAGCAGCATGCACGGTGCAACTACAGCCCGAAGATTTATAGCTGCAAACATTGAGAGCAGGTGGTGCCTCGACCCCACTTCACTTCCCCTCCTCTCTATTTTTCTGTGCTTCCCTTTTTCACTTAACCTCTCATCTCATAACCTTTCTAACCTCCAACTTGTTCAACCATAATCAGGTAAAATATGGATGCAGATGATGTATTAGAGGAAAAGATGTGATGGATAAGAAACCTTGGCAACTTGATGTCACATTATCTGACGTTTTGGATTTTTTTTGACGATTTAAAAGTTTGTATTTAACTTGATTAATGCTGCAGCCCATGAGGATCTGATCATCAGGAGGACAGAAAAAGGCAAGAGGAATTGACAAAGTAGAAGGAGAGGTGAGGAGAAAAGTGCAAAGAGTAAAGACAGGAAAGGGAAGAGAGGAGGGGAAATGGGAATCCGAAAAGCACTTGAATGCCGAGCGCAGCTGCAGAATGGCATTTCATTGGGATCTGTCAGCTCAACTCTGATTGGCCTGACATTGCTAATCCCTCCAGATGTTCAGCATTAACTGATGAGTGCGTGACTGTGTCGTGCGGGAGAAATGGGGAGGGGGTCTGAGGCTGCCGTGGCCGGCGGGCCCAGGGTAAACAGGGCCTCTCGGGGACCACTGTCCGTGGGATTTGGGGAGATTTGGAGGACAGGATGATCCGGCATCCGGGAATTAGGTGGCACAGAGCGCAGATTGTGTCAACAAGTTTGGAGCGAGGCTGCACACGTGACTTCCCCCCCCCCCACCAATCTACATTTTAGAGATGTTTGTTTGCTCATGTAAAGAAATGTCAGGCTCTGGTTACTCTCACAACACGGGAAACGCATGTGCAGAAAACAGCCAGCTCAACACAGTTCATACATTTACGAAGCGCTTTGAGCTTAAAAGCAGATCTTTGAAAGGCAGATGTTGCATAACGATAAGTTTAGAACAGATTTTGCAATTTTTTTTACCTTCACATGTTGGCAATAAGGAACGGCCCTTTGAGGTAAAACTAAAGCGTTGGGCCTTGGCACCTCCCAACACCTCTTTCCACACATTGTGTATCTGTATACTACTATTATATTCAAGTAAAGAAATGTACTTGTAAAAAACATGTGCACCATGCAAGCACATTAAAAACCGTTGCACTATGGGTAATCCAGCCTTAATCAGGGCTGCCAATTCCTAAACTAAGCTCAAGAGCAAGCATTTCCTGAAATGTCCTGCTAATTGTTAATGAGACTAGTGAGACAAGTGAGCAGCAGACTGAAGATGCCTACAGTTGTGGTGAGTGGACCCAGGAAAAAGAGTAAAGTCAGAGCTTCAACCTTTCTGAACTTTCTAGATTCCTTATCTGCTCATCAAGTTGAAGCTTTTCAGTTGAGAGCTTGAATAAAAAACAAGTTTGAAGGAAACAAGGAAACTGTAACTAAGCAGATAGAATGTTTATAGAGTGAAATACTTTTTCTTGGCTGTTTCATTGTTTTGATGAGCCTACATCCAACGCCCAGGGATAGTAACTGGGGTTTATAGCATTTCCTTTGGCTAGGCCACAGATGCACCTGTTGGTCATGTGACAACCTGGGACTTTTTTAATCATAACTACAGTAGAAAATAATGGGTGTTAGTTGCTTAGAATAACTTTTAAAACTTGATAAGAAGAAGTTATCTCTCAAAATGAAAAAATAAGCATCTGGGAAAGGGTGAGCTTCGAGAATTAACGTTTTATTAAAGAAAATAATTACCATTGCAAAAATCTCCAATTTTACAATAACCACGGGAATATGGAGGATGACTGATTTGATGTAGGGTTTCTGAAACATGGGTTGTAATTAGTTTGAACTTGCAAAGCAACATAATGCATCCAAAACGATTAAAACACAGTATGAGACAGCAGCATCTAACGTAGTATAAAGGCAGTTACTATTCATGAGAGTGTGCTTATAGGCAGCATGACATGGATTAACTGTGGGATGATACTGTGTTGTCTTCATTTTAGATTAGGGGTGCAACGTGGAGGTTAACAGAAAGTGGTCATGGTCATTGTTCTGGAGACGTAACCATTAGCCCCCTGCTTGTTTTTAAGCAACGGACTTCATATGGCTGCCGTGACAGGCCTGCCTGCTTTTCTCCAAAATAGAGGAGCAGAATGGACGCAGCTGCACCCGGGCCCCTCTGGGATCCCAGCCGAAATGAAACTATCAAATGCCTCCGGACCGAGGACAGATTTCTTAATGTGTGAAAGCTGCGTTGCGTTCACAGACGTGTTTTGTCTGCACGGTCGGACTTGTTCATACAAAGCCTTTTTCCCCCCTTTTTCTTCATATTGGTGTGGGGTTATTAAGCAGAGGGGAGCGGGGGGGTGTTGGTCGTTCTGTTGGGAAATCAACCGGTTTAAATAATTCTGCACGTCCTTGGCAAAACTAATGGGGAAGGTCCGATGGTGTGGGGGGTGAAGAGGTGGGTATGCGCTGAGTTTGAAGGGGGTGCAAAGACTTTTCCAAAAGAGCTGGCTGGCTTCCGGCCCCCGTTTGAAATCCCGCCACAATTACTCTATTAGCATGCTCAGCTGTGCCTCTGTTTTTCTTTATTCAAGCAACTTATCACAACCGACAAGGCACATGAGGCCATCAGAAAAGGAGCCTGTCAGAGCCCCATTGTGCCCTCAACCTCCCTTCCCCTCGCCCAGCCATTGACTCTCAGCTGTTGACGGGAGCCAGAGAAAAGCCAGAGGCATCATGGGAGCTGCAAGTGCACTTGTGGCACTGGCTGTGATTGACACAATTCTGGCAAAAAAAATGAATCACCATTGGTGAATGAAAATTGAACTTCTGAGAAAGAAACAAAATATTTATGAAATAGTTACGGATAGACGCAACAGAAAGGCCAGGGATTGAACAATTATTCCAACTAGATTTGTTTCACTAACTGACTTGGTTGTGGCTATTTATCATGTAAGGCAGGGGTCGGCAACCTTTTTGATATGAAGTGCCATTTAAAAAAACAATTGTTATCAGCGTGCCAACGATCGATAATTATCA
>NW_011369947.1:28178819-28183429 GCF_000735185.1 Notothenia coriiceps
TGGAGGAGCTTGACGCTCGTCAACTATCAACAGGAGGGCGGGGGAGCCTCGCTGCGGGGAAGCAGTGTGTGGACCTGTCAGCTGTCAGCTTACATGATGCCGAATTTAACAAACACATTTAAATAATTGGTGACGATCGTTCGTTCTGTGATTCTCCAGAGCAGCGGTTTTCAAAGTGTGAGGCGCGCCTCCCCTGGGGGGCGCCAGAGAGCTTCAGGGGACGCGCAGCGTGAGACACAAAAGAACGAGAAAAAGACGAGTAAAGTGACACTTGCCCACTTGGGGGAACTCGGTCTCCACAGACAGCCACAAGTGGGCAAGTGTCACTTTACTCGTCTTTTTCTCGTTCTTTTGTGTCTCACGCTGCGCGTCCCCTGAAGCTCTCTGGCGCCCCCCAGGGGAGGCGCGCCNCCTCACACTTTGAAAACCGCTGCTCTGGAGAATCACAGAACGGACGATCGTCCTAATTATTATGCCGTTTAAACCAATTATTTAAATGTATTNCACCTCGCCAAAAAGGCTGTAAAAGTGCTCATTCCCTTCACCTCCACCTACCTGTGTGAGTGCAGGTTTTCCGCATTGACTTTGATCAAAAGCAAGTAGGCTACCGGTCAAGGCTGCAGCCAGAGGATGATCTGCGTTTATTCCTCTGTGCATCAAAGACGCAGACTCATTGTTCCCACTAAAGTACGGGTGACTGTAATAAGGAGGCAAAGTTGACGTTCAGTGTGTTACCGGGAGCATATAAGGATTTATTCACCATGTTGAAAATGTTAAAACAAATATGTCTTGAGAACACGGCGTGCGGAAATATACGGGTCGTGCTGCAGCTAGATGTGCCTGTCCTCTGTAAGAAGGTGTCGGCGACTGACATGCAAGGAAGAACGGCTGTCCACAGGCTGTTCCAACTTTAACAACTGTATTAACTTCCAGGGTAGTGAATTGAACATGCAATTGTAATTGGGTGTGTGGTATATTTTCACGCATGTTCCACAACACACAAACTGATCAACACTCAATTTTCCGATCGCTACCAGTGTCCTTGCGATCTTGTTATAATAACAAGTGCACGTTACTGATGCAATATGGTTGAGACCATTCNAAAAGGCTGTAAAAGTGCTCATTCCCTTCACCTCCACCTACCTGTGTGAGTGCAGGTTTTCCGCATTGACTTTGATCAAAAGCAAGTACCGGTAAAGGCTGCAGCCAGAGGATGATCTGCGTTTATTCCTCTGTGCATCAAAGACGCAGTCTCATTGTTCCCACTAAAGTAGGGGTGAGTGTAATAAGGAGGCAAAGTTGACGTTCAGTGTGTTGCCGGGATTTATCCACCATGTTGAAAATGTTAAAAAAAAATACGTCTTGAGAACACGGCGTGCGGAAATATACGGGTCGTGCTGCAGCTAGATGTGCCTGTCCTCTGTAAGAAGGTGTCGGCGACTGACATGCAAGGAAGAACGGCACCTTCTTACAGAGGACAGGCACATCTAGCTGCAGCACGACCCGTATATTTCCGCACGCCGTGTTCTCAANTTTGAGTCCAAAATGTGTCCACACAAAGAGCTGAATGAGGGAACAGTATGAAGTTTAAACAGGTGTTACAGGTGATTGGGATTACAGAAAGAGCAGACCGAACAATTTAATTGAATTGATTTATTTAAAACAAGGGACAGTGTACATTAATCAACATATTAAAAACATGTAAAAGTACTCAAATTAGCCAAAAGGCTAGTTTTCATCGATAACAAAACAACAAAGTTGACTGGAAGTGTTTTTTTTGTTTTTTACAATATTGCTATAAAACTCAGTGCCCAGACAAGGATTGCAGAGAACACATTAACCAGACAAAAGCAAGCATAGAGGCCTTTTGGTCAGTAAGCAATAACTAACTAAAGGTGGTAACAAGTTTCATTTAAACTGGCAAAAGTAGCTATCAGCAACACGAGGGCTGACATTGAAAAGCCTGCTAACAAAAAGTTAAATATCAGACTGGCCGGCGCGATAGCCCTGCAAATCTGAATGTTTTGCCAAACAAAAGCAGCATCAAAAATCAAACCCTATAGAAGAAAATGTCATAGACTAGTGAGTTTATCCACATACTGTATATACCATGATAAACACTTTAAACATAATTAGAACATAGCAGCGGTGAGATTTTTGACAAATGATATGAATATAAACGTACACAATGAGAAAATCACTCACACTTTTGCATGTGAGTTTAGGTCCAGTTACTGTACAGTATGTACTATCTCTGTGTGTGTGTGTGTGTGTGTGTGTGTGTGTGTGTGTGTGTGTGTGTGTGTGTGTGTGTGTGTGTGTGTGTGTGTGTGCGTGCGTGAGTGCGTGTGTGTGTGTGTGTGTGTGTCACTGGGTTCATCAGCAGTGGGACAGTGTTGGGACAGCGACGACAGGCTGCTGAAAGCTGTTCCTCTTTGTCTCACTCAGCTGTCAACAGCAGTTAGTTACTGGAGCTGTTGACCTGCTCTTTTCACTCTTCATTATAAACCAAATGTGTGGATGCTGTGAGATGACCACACTTTTTCTTCTTCTGATCTATAACATTTGTTTAATGCACATAGACTTGTGCTGGATGATGCGTGTACAGGGGGCAACATTGTTCCGTCCACGAATGTACATTTATCGAAAGCAGGAGCAGAACATTTCAAATGTGTTGTTAGAAATAAGGATGTACCTGAGGCTACAGATGATGGGGAATTAGTTCTTGAGCCATGCTTACGGATCGGATGATTCAAACGCAGAACTGGAGCATAAGAGAGACAAAGCACGCACAGACGACATGACATTTAGACGGGACAAAGGTTTAAGATGCCATCCAAGAGGAGTCAGGCTGATGAGAGAAATTCAAATTTCCGACCTTGGAAGCCAGAAGATCCCACAAGCAGCGCACTTTCCTGGAAAACGTTTGCCTTCAGATGTTGTGGCCATGGCGGGAGACGAGCAAAGAGACGCCAAGACTTCCAAAAGCTGATGGTTGCTCTCAAACTATTTGGGTTGTATAGAAACAGATACAGCTGAGGTGCCAAATGCACGAGATGCTTGATCTGTCCATCTATGGAAGCTCTTCAATAAGACATAGTAATGAGCTTAACCTCGCTACGATTACGATAATAATTTGTGATTACTGTTTTGGTGAATTTGGGCGCAGGTTAGTGAAAAGTTACAGTGAGATAGTCAGGAAGAAATAGCTTGCAAACTACAACACATACTGCTCTTCAAAAGACACTTTGAGCCGGAAACCTCGCCTAGGTCCAATACTTAAATAAATAAAAATGGAAGCCTGCAGTGGGTGAGGTATTCATTCATGTTTCTTTGTCTGCTCACCTTCAGCTCAGCACCTGCCCTGTACGATGTGCGTGTAGAGTCCTTTGTGATAGAGGGTACAGTGTAAACATGGCATATAAAAGGCTACACTGAAATATATATATATTTTGAAGAATACAAAATCCAACATCTGTTTATGATAAAAAAAATCATAAATGGCATTTTTTGTGTGTTTGTTATTGTTAACAATAACAAGACAAGAATGGCTTATGAGGCGTATGGGCCTGGAAACTTGGATCATGTCACATCTGGGTTGTTTTTGTTGTGGAGACAGTATTGTAATGTCAAATCATTTTCTACCCAAAGTTTTCATTTGTTTATTAATTATATTTTTCAAGATGTTATATTTGATCCAAAAAACTACACACAGTTTAAAGAAACCCTATAATGCTTTTTCGGGTCTTCCCTTTCCTGTATGAGTGTTATATGTTTTAGTGCATGTCAATGGTCTGCAAAGGCTAAAATCTCTGGGTGTTTCTCAATGTCGAAACCCCGAGGCTGTTTTTCAGGTTTCAGGCTCGAAAATGACATTCCCAGAACAAATGACCATATCTTCCCTTCTAAAAGGGTTAAATTAATAATCTTTTTTCTCAAAGTAATGATAAGCCTGTCAGTTGGATGTAGAAAACTCAGATTCAATAAAGATGTTTTTTATTTTAAAGAAAATTCAGATTGAACATGCTAAAAAACTGTAAATTATAGTGTCCATCAAAAAGATATTTTGTACTTATAGTGAAAACTAACTTGGATGATGGGTTAGTAGACTAAAAGCTTTAGGAATCCAAAGTACAACATATAATAAGTACCCTGTATCAAGATTGATGCAAAAACCTTTTTAGACAGATTTAGCAACAAAGAAAAACTCTTCTGGGGCCATTTGGGTGGATTTTTCATATCTCTGGCTCCCCGTGCTGGATTTTGACATGTGACATCTCTTTCTAACCGTCAGAGCCAATGGAATCGAGGGGAACTCCCACATAGTCCTTATTTGGTCATGTGTGTGTGTTAGGCTGCTGCATTGCCAAGACCGGAAGCAGCAGCCAATCTGGTGGCTACCTTTAGCAGCTAACTTTTGCTCTGCATATTTACATAAAAAGGGAATTATGGATTATAAATAATTCAAATTATTGCCCAGAAACTTTATCAACCTATGGATTAACCAATTCAGCCGCATTTTCTCTCGTTTTAATGCCATTGAACACGTCTTTTGATCAGATTAACAGCTACGGTGAGACGATCTCCCTAGAAGCTACGTAAAGGTACGT
>NW_011369947.1:28183474-28191601 GCF_000735185.1 Notothenia coriiceps
GTGGTATTTATCCACTGTACGGCAGGGCGGTCCGGCCAACCCTTTTTTGATATGAAGTCCATTTAAAAAAACATTGTTATCAGCGGGCTGCCAAGATGCCGATAATTGAGCTAACGGGGGGGGCGGGGGGGGGGGGGGGGGTGGGGGGGTGGTGGTCTCGCTGGAGCAGTGTTGGACCTGATGCCGAATTAACAAATACTTTAAAATAACTTGGTTTAAAGCGGCATATATCAGTCTGATAAGGACGATCGTCCGTTCTGTGGATTCTCCAAGAGGCACGCGGTTTTCAAAAGCGTGCCTGAGGCGCGCCTCCCTGGGGGGGCGCCAGAGAGCTTCCAGCGGGAGGTCCACTAGCGTGAGACACAAAAGAAGGACAACAAGACGAGTAAAGTGGACCATTGCCACAACTTGTGGCTGTCTGTGGCAGACCGAGTTCCCCACCCTCGCCAAAAAGGCTCGAACAAAGTGCTCATTCCCTTCACCTCCACACCTAGCTGTGCGTCGAGTGCAGTTTTCCGCATTGAAACTTTGGATCAAAAGCAGTAACCGGTAAAGGCTCAGCCAGAGGATGAATCCTGACGTTTTATTCCTCTGTGCATCAAAGACGCAGTCCTATTGTTCCCCACTAAAGTAGGCGGTGAGTGTAATAAGGAGGCAAAGTTGACGTTCAGTGTGTTGCCGGGATTATCCACCATGTTGGAAAATGTTAAAAAAAAATACGTCTTGAGAATACGGCGTGCGGAAAATATACGCGGGCTCGTGCTGCAGCTAGATGTGCCTGTCCTCTGTAAGAAGGTGTCCGACGAACCCTGACATGCAAAGGAAGAACGCGCTGTCGCCGCACAGGACTGTTCCAACTTTAACAATCTGTATTAACTTCCAGGGTAGTGGAATTGAACATGCAATTGTAATTGGGTGTGTGGATATTTTCATGCACCCGCATGTTACACAACACACAAACTGACACAACACTCAATTTTCCGATCGCTACAAGTGCCTTGCGATCTTGTTATAATAACAATGCACGTTACATAGATTGCAATATGGTTGAAGACCATTCAGGACTTATTCTAGGGTGCAGGTAGTCAGTTGGGAGTTTTCTTCTTAAACTTAAGGTTTAAAAGTTATGTTTATGTTTTAAGGAGTGGCGCTACTCAGCTCAAATCGGTGCAGTCAACACGATAGATTTCCAAACACACACAGAGACCACAGACAAGAGGAAGAGAAACTAAGGGAGTAATTTTCCAAATGGCGGAAGGTAGACAGCCGAAAACAGACATTTAATTACATTTTCCTTACTGACCTCTTTGACAATGCAATTCGAATAACCTGCTTATACAGCCAACCCAACAACAACACTAAATACATAATATAATAATAATAGGATATAATAACAGCCATAATAATTGGGAGGGGGGCGCGGCTTGTTCTTATGTTCTCTAGGGAGGCCGCTCACCTACCCACACTTCTGAAAACCCCTGCTCCAGAAGCACACATGTTAGATATTAGGGGTCATCGTAGAGTGAGATGAGATCGCTGCCCCTTTAAGGAGAAGAGAGAGAGACGGTTGGGCTTGTGCATGTGTCGTTTAGTGGATGGTAGACGCGACAGTCGAGGGAAACGTGTGAGTAGTGTTCTCTGGAGTGAAAAGACAAGAACAAAAAACAGAGGTGCTGTGAAATGACTTTTGTGAAAGACAGAAGAACAGCTAAATAGAGATGCAACGGCTTCCAAGAAGAGCTCGCCTCTCTCCAGCCATTTAAGCTAAAGTGGGTGCCGAGGTGAACCTGAAGCTGGTTGATTCTGCCCTCCTCTACACGTCTGGGAAGCCCGACAGGAAAAATTCAACACACAGATGGCCAGTCCGCCCCTTTTGTCAGCATATTAGTTTCGAAGAAGATGACAGATCGGCCCTGGGTTTTCCATAACAGCCCAGACAACTGGCGGGCATTTGGTACAGCTCATTACTTGGGTAGGGCCTAATGCAATTAGTGAAGTGCTTTCCTCGTGGTGAAACGATCAGCACTGCACCACGGAGGAAACGGGAAAGAGAAAGTCACCTGGAGTAAAGAGAGCGGGCTGCGGTTGCGTGCATGGCTTACTCTGCAGGTAACGGGGAGAACGCGCTCTGGCGGCGGTCCTCGTTCAGGATCCAAAAATACACATTTAAATAGCTTTGCATAACTTATTCCACTTTATTCCCTAGTGTCCTAGTGTGCCACTGGTTACGGTGCCGCGTGCCAATGCTGGCACGCGTGCCAGGGGTTGCCGACCCCTGATGTAAGGGATAATGTTCAGCGAGGCTGTCATTTTGATTACAGCTTTGAAAACATTGCTGCTTGCTTTAAAAGTAGTACAATTCATTATGTCAAACCTTGGAAAGTATCTAGATATCCCTGCCCTAATGCCAAAGGAACTGGCAACTGAATATCTTTTGCCGTCTATGTCTGGACCGTTGCGTAAAAAGGAGGGTTTCTGCCCCGTTACTTCTCCGCTGTTTTCTTGTCCCAGTTCGAAAAGCAAACTGTATGTAGTTCGCTTTTCAGCCAAACTGTATACAATTAAATCGACCGGACTTCTTTCTGCAGATGTGAGTGTCCTTAACAACGGTCAATAAATCCTTGACGGCGGTCTGTCTGTTCTGGATTAACAACGTGTCACATGTTCTGAATTGACCAATCAGAATCGAGTATTCAACTAAGCCATGTAATAAATTACTTTAACATTCTGGTCTTTAACATATTTGTATTTAGTGTCTCTCCTGGGACATGTCTCCAAAGCATAAAAGAACCTCTTTAAATTAAAATTCAGATTTGTTGGATCTTTTTTGAGCTCTGAGTACTAGCCTCTTTACACACTTAGATGCAGATGACCAAAGCAAAAAGTGCTCTCTTCTTGCTGTAGAAACTCAGTGGTTTCAGCAGTCATCTTCTAAGGGCCAACAATACTATTTACACTACTTTCTAATATCATCATGACATCATAACAATTATCGTATCTGTTCCATGTAAAAGGATTAGTAAGCACGGCATCAAACATGCAGATTGGTGTCACATATTTTTCTAAGATAATTGCTCTTGGCATGCAGTATCATCGTGTGCTGGTACAGTCAATGCTGGCATGTTGAAAAACAAATTAAATGTCTGCTCCAAATTAGAGTCTCTCAACCATCAAGTCACTGGACAACTTCCTGCATCTGACAGCTGAACAAAAAGTATGTCGCAAACATTTTCCTTTGGAAATGAAATGCAGAGCGAATACATTTTAAACTAAAAGCTGACGGTGCTGCCAGTATTTCTTCTGTATAAAGAACCTTTTTTTCTGTGGCATGTGTAACTCGACTGAAAATCCACCCGACGTTTTGGAAACATGCTGAACGTGGTTTACATTGTTGGAGTTTACACAAATATTTTTCCACGGGTATCTTTTCAGTCAGGTGTTGCTCAGTGGCATCCAAACAATTCACTGTGATGAATTATATTTGTCCGCAGCTGAGACAGAAAGAATCTGTCATGTTCTTCACTGTTTGAGCTTGTGCACATTCTACAGCTGGCTCAGATCCATTCGTCACTTTAACGCCTTTCTCTTTGCAAATTCTTGTGATATCCAATAATTTCTCTTTTCACATTGTTGGTAACCAGCACATTTGGCTTTTCATTAGTATCCGTTCTGATGTTGATACCATGACCAGAGCTTTCTTCCGACAGAAAATAAAACTAAATTCAGCATGTTTACCAAGAAATATCAGACTAAAATGTTTAATATCAAAGCATTGCTTTACTTTCAAATGACCTTGCATTTCTTTTAGCTGAGGCTTTTTTCCAAAGGGACTTGCATAGAGTGCATTCAACCATAAGGTTACACACACATAAGTTAGCCAAACTAAATCAATCAAATCAAATATATTTCATTAATACCAGAGGGAAATTAGGTTTTTGTGGCAGTTTATATAAAGACACATTTATACATATAGGTTGAAGTAAAAATGTGCAATAAAAGTCCATGTAGCCACTGGGCACAGCTTCTAACCAACGCAACATACACACGTTTTTTCAAATTACCTTATTTAAATGTGTATCCGTTACTTCAATAACATAACACATATATATATTTTTAGCCAAACCATGGTGTCTTTTCCTAAACTTTACCAAGTAGTTTTATTTTTTTCAATTGAAGAAACTGCGACTCTCATTCAAGAGAAAATACTTTTCCCTCGAAGCAGAGTTGAGATGCAGTGGGAACTTTATTCTGTAGGAGACTGGGTTGCATGAGAAAGTTTAAGCACATAGCACACATTTGTTTGCCGGTCCTTTAATTCCTTTAGTGTTTTGTGTGTGCTTAAGGGTGTGTTGACTTTGCATTTCCATGGCGATGAAAGTGGATAAATCTGATGGGACATGTTGGAGAGAACATTTGTGTTGTTGTTGTTGTTATGGAGAGGGGTGTACTCCTGGAGGGTTTTCTCTGTAAGATGAGTTTGTCTGTGCACAGTAGGAAATGCTTCTGACAACCTGCAGAGCCCGGAGGAAGTAACCCAACACCGCAGAGGCAATCCACCATAGGCTTCTTTATTTAGGAGTAATAATGGGATGAGTGGCTTGACGTGACTTGTAGAGGTGGAGAGCACAGAGAGGGGGGGGTGGGGGGATAGGCAGATAACTACAGGGTTTACTTTGGATCAAACATCACAGGCCAGAGAAGAAAGAAGCAGATTGTGCTCTGTTACACTTTGTAATTCTGTTCTGAGAAGTGCTGCACGAGTATAATCTGTATCATTGTAGTTATCACTGGCACGGCAATAGTTGTGTTCCACTTCCTCGCGAGCAAATAAATGCCCTCGCATGTTTACATGTGATACGTCTTTGTTGAGTTTCTATGGTTACCATTCAGTGAGAGGCTCTCATTATCACTGTTGGCGCTGTTGACCCATTTCAAATCAAGCAACTCTTTGGGAACTTTATTTTGAATCAGGGAAACACGGTTCTAATTTTTTATTCCTCTATCAACCAGGGTAGAGTCTGCAATACTCACTCAATTCTGAAAAATAACCCTCAAATATGATAACTTTGGTGTTTCATCACACTGAGAGAAGTCCCATGCTGTTGCTAGAATCAATATTCAGACTTTGGTTTGGAATTTTTTGTAAAGTTATTGACAGTTAAATAAAGTTATGTGACAAAGAAAAGCAAAACCTAATTATTTACTCAATGTTTTAATGTACTTAAAGGTGGGGTAGGTAATTCACTTCAGAAACACTTTTTGTTATATTCCATGGAATGCTCTTAACATCCCGATAGCAATGAATATATTAAATGCTTTGAAAATAAATACATAAAAAATGTCATCTGTGGAAGCCGTTGCGCTGTAAAAAGCACGACCAATCATCTGAGCCGGCCCGGCTAAAGTAACTGGATGGCCTACCTGCCTGTCAGCCTTCCATCTGTGCACAAAATTATCTCGTGCCCTCATTGGTCATGTGTGCGTGCGTTCGTGTGTGTTGGAGGAGGGGCTCTGTAAGGAAGTCTGAAGGAAGGGGCAGATTTTTTCCGGTCGTGTATTTTCAAATTCTAGCGCACTCGAGCTGGTTTCTACAAAATGACATACCCCACCTTTAAGCAACAAATAATAATAATAATAATAATAATAATAATAGCAGAATACCACTCTCAAACCCTATGACCCACATTGTCATTGCAAACAAATATGTCATATCTTAATAATATATCTGTGCAATTTGACCAAGTTTCATTTTCTTTAGAATAGTTTGAGAAGCAAACCAAATCATAAGGCTAAAGTATAACATACAGCTCCTTTGTTTTTAGAACTACAGTGGTTTGCCAGCAATAACTACACCCATAAACACAAACCTGAACTAATAGCATAATTGCCCAAGTCATATTTGAATGTTTTTGGAAAACAAGAAAAAACACTATTTTTAGCAAGCACATTGGTATTTTTTATTGATTTTGTAACAGTAAGTTCAACCAGAGGTGTGAACAAATTTGCACAAAAAAAAAGACACAACATCAATTGCATAACAAATAAAAATGACTTAGGCAGAATGTGCCATGACTTAGGCCATTTTTCTTACACAACTTTTTTTACACATGAATACAAACATAACATAGAAAAGTAGTTTTACTTTCCTAAATATAACCAAGTTGTGCTACCTGTCTAACCTAACCAAGTTGTTCTTAATGTCTGACCTTAACCAAGTTGATTTACTTGTTTAACCTTAACCAAATCCTACTCAGGTGCTGTGTCAACTCGTTTTCTATTGATGAGGGAGGTTGTCGTAGTACTGGTGGGCCACTCTTTGTAGTACTGGTTTCATTGCCTGCAAGTCATTGTATTTCCTGAGAGTAATTGGCAATTGGGCAGGAAAGAGTGGGACCCAGTGGACCGGTTCTTCGGGGATGCTGAGTCGCTGAGGGTCCTCACAGTCAGACTCAAAATCCAACTTGTGCCGGATTCGACCATTTGCCAAGTACTGGAGAGCCCGAAGGTCATGGACTGTGGGGTCGCCAACTTTTCTGCCTGGTCGAATTTTGGTGACATAGGCCCCAGATAACGTCATGAAGTCACTGTGGTATAGCTGGGTCACCTTGTATGGGGATGGGTGCAAAGGTGCAGTCTCAAAGATGACAATGTAATCACGTGGAGTGTGAATATCTTTGATGGTACGCCGTTCAATGAGGCTATGCATGGAGTCACACTCATTTGCGTGTGCCCTGCAACCAGAAACTTTTGTCTATGGTGACACCATGCTTCATGGCCAGATCTAGGTACGCTATTTGTGATGGTACAACATCGATTTTGATAGCCGCAGCCATCACTCCAGATCTTCGCTGTTCGAACAACAATCATTTCTCTTCCGCGGAATTTCGCCCCTCTTAAGTAGTTTTTGTATGCCCGTCATCTCCGTCGGTTTCTGGTAGCCGGGGTGGGATGAAGTGATATGTGCGTAGACGAAATTCCAGGCCTCGCTTTTGCTTTCAACACCTCTGACCGACTACAACTTCTTCTCATTCTTGCCTAAGGTGATGTAGTTAAGACCAAGGTTCACGGGAGGACCTCTATGTTGCGTTCGGGTACCATATAGGTCTGAAATCCACCCATTTTACACGGAAATAAATCTGTTCCGGTCTTCTTTTGATCTCTCTACCCTGTTTGTTGCCTTTTTTGCAGGGGATAGGATCAGTAGGACGTTCCGTTCTATTCTACATTTGTTGTTAGGACAAAACAATAGTATGTATGTGGACAAGTTGGAAACGTAACGGAGGGTCTTGGTAGCCTAGTCCTATCACTAATTGACTACCTGGATAAATTTTTGTTTTGTATCTAGGCTGTTGGTTTCGGGGGTAATTGTGGTGTTAATTACTTAGCCGTGGTATAGCGGGTATAGTCTAAGTAACGACTGGTTCTGGGAAGGGACTGTCTTAAAGCCGGAGTTACGTCGGACGGATCGACACAAGGGGGATGGTGTTATGTATTTCGTCTGTGACGGTGGAGAATTAGCCCACTGGTAGCAATGAGTCCTAATCTTCAAACACCTCGGCCCTTGTCAAGTTTTATTCAGACTGGAGGTGTTCCTTATGGATCTTTCTGGCCGACTCATTGTTTTATTACCTCGTGCACCCAACACTCACTTCTGTATAAAGGCTTTTTACAAAGCAACTCGTTCTTTTATGAGACATACAGCATGGTTGATTTTTCTGGTCACACTACTATTACATACTATGATTATGCCGCGGTTCCAACCCATTTATATCTAGTCCTTTGGGAATGTGAGTGTTACTTTAATATTCGAGTTCGTATGTTCGGACTTTTTCGATTCCTATACAGTTGGTCCTTAGGTCAACTGTTCCAGAGTCACACCTTTAGAAGCCTGGCCATGTCTATGTAGCAACAACACTGGTTCTGTTTTGCGATTGTTCTCCAAATGTTTTGATTTAATGTCTACGCGTGTTGAAATGAACGAAGTTGGACCATTGTTCTCTACCTATAACCCAAATGTGGACCCTCTCTGTACTCCCAGGGAGTTCGGTCGTCGCTCAAAAACCGGGTAGACGTCACGTCGTGAAACTCAAAGTCAGAACTGCGGTTGCTTTGATAGCTTTTCCAGGT
>NW_011369947.1:28191646-28194375 GCF_000735185.1 Notothenia coriiceps
TCGAAATTAAATCTTGACCCGTTTTTGTCGGATAGTCGTTTGTGCTCCCTACTTGTGGACTTTTCGGACGATTGATTTTCACATTTATAGTCTGACCGGCGGACTATCGGACGTTTTTTTGTTTTTTTTTTTTTTTTATAGACTTACAAAAACGGTTTGTTTTCGTCGTAGTTTTTAGTTTTGGATATCTTCATTTTTACAGTATCTGATCCACTACAATAGTAGCTATGACATATATGTTCTATTTTTCAAAAATTTGTATTGATCTTGGTATCGTCGCCACCTCTAAAGCCTGTTTACTATACTTATATTTGCATGTGTTACTCTCTTTTAGTGAGTGTGAAAACGTACACTCAATTCCAGGTCAATGACCATGTCATACATGATAGAGGACACACACACCACACACACACACACACACACACACACACCACACACACACACACACACACACACACCACACACACACACGCACACACACACACACACACACACACACACACAGTGACCCAAGTAGTCGTCACCTTGTCACAACCCTGTCGACTGCTGTTCGGCGGACGTTTCGAACAAGGAGAGACGCAGTAGTTGAGGGCGACCAGTTGTCGTTCAATCCAATGACCCTCGACAACTGTGGATGAGAAAAGTTGAGCAACGTAATTATCTTTCGGTTTCACGACAGCTACCGACTGCTCTTACTCTTTGGTGTGAACAACGAAGGAGATCTTTTGTACTATTTTGTTTACAAATTATCGTCGTTTATTTCTTGTTTATCACGGTGTCTAGCCCCGCATTCCTTTAGTTAGTTATTGCTTACTGACCAAAAGGCCTCTATGCTTGCTTTTGTCTGGTTAATGTGTTCTCTGCAATCCTTGTCTGGGCACTGAGTTTTATAGCAATATTGTAAAAACAAAAAAACACTTCCAGTCAACTTTGTTGTTTTGTTATCGATGAAAACTAGCCTTTTGGCTAATTTGAGTACTTTTACATGTTTTTAATATGTTGATTAATGTACACTGTCCCTTGTTTTAAATAAATCAATTCAATTAAATTGTTCGGTCTGCTCTTTCTGTAATCCCAAAACAAGGCATTTCAAGTTGACCGTTTTTTGTAACACATATACTTTTTGTTAACCAAAACATGATCTTTCTAACATAAGCCAGTTATTTTAGTCGTCTGAATACAACCAGAACGTTTTTGATGTATGCTTTTGTTGTTGTTGTTGTTGTTGTTGTAATGCCACATCTTCAGAAAACTCAAACCCAGGAAGAAAGATATGTTTTCCACGAGATGCAAAAAGGCTGTTTTGTTGGATCGGAACATCATTTTGAACAAAAAGCATTGATATTTAAGAGTGAACAATAAACTCATCACCTGTAACACCTGTTTAAACTTCATACTGTTCCCTCATCCAGCTCTTTGTGTGGACACATTTTGGACTCAAATCAAATTGAGATTTAGTTGGGATCTAATGCCAATATAAACTAAGACAGTGGCAGTCAGCGAAGTCCTAACTGCTTCCCTCTGAGTTATATATTTCCGATATTCACTTTCAGTCTCCATCTGGGAACTTTTCATATATCTTCAGCGGTGGTGACACAATGAAAACGGCTCCACGCGGTGAAGCCCGCCACACACAGCAAGAGCGCCCGGCCCGTTTATTGGGAAAGGTGCTCCAGTGAATTAACCAGCCGCTTTTGTTCCTAAACCAATATTGCAAGACTATAAAGGGGTCAGGGGACGGCAGGCACACACAAAAGCCTGCTGTGGAGGTAGAAGGGCCCGCAGGCAGCGCTCCCTGGAAGTACAGAGTTTGGTTTAGGTCAAAAGAAAACCCCTGATGTGGAAATAACAGAACATTCCAGAAGAGCCCAGCTGTCCCACCCAGCCTCCCAGCTGCTGTCACTCCGTCTGTCTCTTCACCGTCTCTCTCTCCCTCTGACTGGAAGTGTTTATTTTGCATCACACTGCTCCTGTCTGTCCATCTACCACCGACTGTCTCTGCTGCAGTCAGGGTTTGACTGACTGCTCTACGAGGCTCGTACTGCGACACACAGTCGTCTGCATTCAAGGGAACGGATGATAGCATTACATTAGTGTTTCACTTATTAAGGTTATCTCGATCTCAATGGCAATCTTTATGTGATTATATAGCACATTTAAAACAACCTGAGTTGACCAAAGTGCTGTACAGGGAATACATACAACATAAAATAACACAATGGGAGTAAAATAATTAAACAATAATTAAAAATATGATAAAAAGCACAATAACTAGAAACGTATAAAAACACATACGAATGTAAAAATGTTGTGTCCAACTAGTATTAAAAGCCAAAGAGGTGAGTTTTAAAAAGTTAAATCGGGGAGTCGTTCTACCCGGGGGAGGCGTTCCACTCCGGGGGGCAGGCGTTCCACTCCGGGGGGAGCGTTCCACTCCGGGGGGGCGTCCACTCCGGGGTGCGTCAGACGGTAACTAGCCGGACACATCCCTCCTGCCGGGACTCCGGTAGTCCTATAAACTAAGCACACCCCGTTACACCCAAAAAGAACCTGCCAACGAAGTATTTTTGTTTCATTTTGACAATTTATTTTAAACAACTCCAAGGTCAGTTTTTATACATGTACATAAATGCTATATATTTCACCTAATCAAGATTTTCAACATAAGGTTACCATCACTTTTTGTTCCGACGGAAAGCCCCCTGGAGATACTATTAGCGTCAGATAGA
>NW_011369947.1:28194420-28194998 GCF_000735185.1 Notothenia coriiceps
GCTCTCCTGATTGGACAAGAAAGCTGTCAGTCACCAACAACCAGGAATTATTGTTTTATTTTCATGTGCCTGATCCTAGTGGCCAACTCAGGTACTGCACAAAAACAAACATCCACTCCTGTAAATGGGGCGAAGCCTGTGAGCTAGTTCAGGCAGTCAACTCGAGCACTTATGCTGCATTCATACATAACGCCCCTTGCCACTCTACAACCAACCAAACAGAGTCTCCTTAATATGCCGCTCTATTTTACCTGCCAGATCTCTCTCCATGCATTGCTTGCTGCTGCTATTGCCGCAGCTACCTCTACGTCGCTGCTGCTTCCACCCCAGCTTCCACCTGTAGGCTCGGGGGTTAGTTATTCGATCATCACTCATCCTGCTATGTATATCTATGGAGTGATGATGCCCGAGCCTAGTCGCCAAACTTAACTATATGCTGCTTCTAATAAACATGTTAAAGAAACACATGAGTTGTCTGACTGAATTGCACTTGCTTCAGTTGCTTGCTACTTTCTAACGGCGGTGAGAGTGGTGCAGTGACACTATCTATCTTCTATCAATTAGATTTATGATTTGAA
>NW_011369947.1:28195295-28196088 GCF_000735185.1 Notothenia coriiceps
AAAATAACAAATGGGGAGTAAAATAATGAAACAATACATTAAAATAGATAAAAACACAATAATAAAACGTATAAAAACACGCATTAACAAATGTAAAAATTTGTTGTCCAACTAGTCATTCAAAAAGCCAAAAGAAGGTGAGTTTTAAAAAGTTAAATAGACTGATTTACATTAACCTCCCCCCAAAGGCAGCTTGTTTTTCCACTATAGTTGTAATACAACTTTTGAGTATACACCACTATTATATAATCGTAATATAACACTTATTCCATGGTTTGCCTGGAATTTGCACATTTTTACTTTAAACAGTTTTTATTTTTTTCTTTATGAAGCACCCCCGCAAGAAACCCAACACATTCCACCAGATAAAATATCCTGAATGCTCAGGGCCTGGTCCCTCCCTAACAGCCGATTCATGCCAGACTGCGCGGGGGCCTCACTTGCGGGGGGGGCCTCACCTTGCGAAGGGGCGCCTCACCTATGCGAAGGGGGCCTCACCATTGGCGGAGAGGGGCCTCATCTTGCGGAGGGGGCACTCATCTTGCGGAGGGGGCATCAATCCTTACGAGGGGGGCCTCATCTTGCGGAGGGGGCCTCATCTTGCCGGAGGGGGGCCATCACCTTGCGGGGGGGAGCCATCACACTTGCGGAGGGGGCTCATCTTGTCGGGGGGGCTCAACTTGCAGGAGGGGCGCCCTCATCTTGCGGAGGGGCCTCAACCCTCTGTGGAGGCTCCACAAACGCGGGCCCGGAAACCGAGCACTCATCCTGAGCCCAAAAAAGCAGAGCCGCA
>NW_011369947.1:28196118-28217176 GCF_000735185.1 Notothenia coriiceps
GCGCGGCACGGTTTCGCCGCTACGAGGCTCCACTACGCACCCCCCCCCCCCGTTGACGCTCGCGAAACAGAGGGCCTCGTCATATAACTTTGCGTGGGGCCTCATGTTTGCCAGGTACGGCCCTGCTGATGCTGATTGATGGATGGATGAGAACATTTACTGTAAACAAGTTCCGCAAAAAATTTGATGAAATATGATAATTGGTATGCCTTCCTTTCAATTCTTAAATCTTTGCTTACAAATAATTAGCAAAGTATTGTTTTGTATGAAGTAGACCTTGGTATAAAAACATTCAAATTAAGGACATTTTCCTAAAAAAATAACTTCATTTTTTCATAAAAGGTTTAACTGAAATAAAACAATCAGATATAAATTTGATTACATAAATTAAAACATTAATTATTCTCGAGCACTCATACAACAGCAATCAAGCTTATTCCTAGGTAATGAATTGTATTTTGTTTATCTTGTAGTGAACATTGCACATCCTCCAAGAATATCAGCCTCAGGGATTAAACCGCACACAATGTAATAGTTAGTTTCCAAAATATCCTCACACCTCAATTCTGAGAAGACCATCCCTGAAGTTCGCCGTTCTTGGAAAAGGAAGATCATTTTGTCATTTGATACTTGAGATTATTCCTTTTGCAGCTTTTTAAGGGAGTCTTAAGTCCTGAAGCTAATGGATATCCTCTTTTTTGTGACTGCGACACCTTTGCTTTGATGTTTCTCATCCTTTAATTATAGTAAAGGATTACTTCATCTTTAAAACTGGGGGCCTTATAGCGAGCACGTCTCCGAGGGTTTTCCTGTCTGTGGCATTTTGGACATGAACTCGATAGCACTCAGTAACACAGGCCTGGACACGTTCGGCATGTATAGGTCCCATGAACTTTCTTTACGTGCATTATGCAACAGCCAAGTGATGAGATCCAAACAAAGTGAAGGATATCCACCTCACTTACAGCTTTTGATCAAACTCAAACATGTGCCGTGATATCACCTGTTTGGTATTTGTGTGCATTATTCCTAAATTCTTATCCTCACTACGGAGGCGTCTCTCTCGTGCACTTTGTGAACAAAAGGATGTTAATTAATGATTTGATCTCAGTGAAGGTCCCACATCACACGGCTGAAGATAAGTTTGGAGACGGAAGGCCCGGGGGCACAACATGTGGGTTTCCCCCGTTGTTCAGCGCTGTCAGAAAAGGAAAAGCATCAAAGCATCGGAGCCAGGCTGTTATCTCAGCGAGGAGCAGATAAAGGAGGAAGTGGTTAAAGTGGTTCTGAGGCCACTGCGTTAGGAATCCACCACACACAGTTAGCCCCAAAGGTGCATGAGTATGTTGGTATGCGCGTGTAAAAACAAGCGTAAAAACACACACACACACACACACACACACACACACACACACACACACACACACACACACACACACACACACACACACTCTCTGATGGTCTATCTTTAGACCATGGGGGTCCACACAGTGATAGTGAACACTCTGCTGATTTGCTGCTCAGTTTCTGTGCATGCAAAGATCTGCAGTGTGATTTCTGTCGGCTGACAAAGAACTCCTGCTTCCGCCCTCCGGATCTGCTGGAGGTGGACATGATGGATGTGTGTCATCTTCAGGGCATCGTAGACCATAACAATACCTTTGAACACCTACAATAAGATGTTGAGAGGGAAAGTAGGAAGAGTACTAACTTTACTATTACTAAGAACATTTACAAAACAAATTCTAAACAAATGCTTCTCATGCAGAAATATGGTTAACTTTCCTGATTCAGTAAATAGTTATTGAAAGTATGGAAGTCCATTTCTGAAAAAAAGGAAAAGCTAATAAATTATAAAACATAATATTAATAACAAATTGAATGATCTAATATCATTCGATTTTTTGATGGTTTACATGACATATTTGTTTTATCTTGATCATGACTTAATTTTAGAGCGTTTTCATTTTGTCTTGGGGAAAATGTTTTTCCACAGGGACCTCCCCAATTCTACTCAAAGGACCTACCAAAGATCTCATGCTGCACTAATGCTCATGTGTTGGCAGGTCGGACATATATTCAGAAGGTATTGTCATATGTGAGGCTATTTTTAGCCTTTAGTTTCACACCATATTGCTTTGTGACGCCCTGAAATATTGAAGTCACCCCTAACCGCACTCTGGCCCTAGTGCCTGCGGACATTAGTTGTGGGTATTTCAAAGAAGGGGTGATCTTTTTCTAAAAAATAAGATATTTCCTATCGTATACGTTATAGTTGTTTTTACCTTCAGTCTCTTGTCTCTGTACTTTTATGAGGAAGAATCATAAGGCCCCTGAACACAACAAAAACCCACGTTACATGTATCTTAGCATTTTGGACCTCCCCGAGCAAACCGCGTCTTTCTGTATAAATGAGTCTTGCATTTTATTTGAAAACTGTTTTCTCGTTAGAAAATAACATTTTGGCCGAAGTCTAGTTGTGTACATGTAACTAATTTGCAGTAATCCAAGACTAGTATAAGCATGGCTGTTAGTTTCATCAGTTTTGCACGTAAAAAATATCTAGTTTATTAAATGTACAAAAGTAAAGGAAAGATTTTAGAGTTACGATTAATGACAGTTTACATAATCCCAATTGTTCAGTCAGAATACCTTTCACGCCTTTTTGGAAAGTTTTCTCACTCAACAAGTTGTTTCCTCTTTCCTTGGAGGTGTTTCGTAATGAATAGTCGATTACACAATGAACTACGCACTTCTTCCAAAATAGAAACGAGTATTAAAGAAGATTCTTTTTTTTAATACTCAAAATCTCCTCAAGTTCGAGTAATTAGATTAAGCACGCTGACAAATGATCAGTGATTGATAAAAGGCGGAAAGCTACGGGCAGGCACCATCAAACGTAACTTGGATTTATCGCGAGGCAGCTTAATGGTAAGCTGACTGCCGGAGAAGCAGCATCCCTGAAGAGGCAGAATGAAATAAGGGGATTTATCCACAGACACTAATCATTCCCAACTTAGAGCATTGGCACAAAAAGGAAAGAATGTGTAAAGAGCCCAGGGACACAAAGGCTTCTGGGTGATCAAAAGGAGAATTAAGGGTGACTTCTTCCACTGAGCCATTGTCTGTGTGTTTCATGAAGTATCACTCTCGGCAGCGGGAGGGGGGATCAAAGATTTCTTGAATTAAAGAACCTCTACGCTTTTCTCCCTCACCTTTTAATCCACCACCTCGCTCTCTCGGCCATCCCTTGCCACTTTTTTTTTTTCTCAATTCTGCCTCCACAAATAAATCCCCCCTGTGCTACAAAGTTGGCACGATACGCAGGTTTGTGTGCATTGGGGAGATTTCCAAATTTGCAAAGCGGAGTGCATGGGGAGGACTGGGTGGGCCGGCTGCAGATGTGTGTTTGAAGGGTTGGTTGGGGTTTGTGTTGGGGGGGGGGTTCATAGCCACCAGGATAATGGCCATGACAGCCGCCCAACAGACTCACCCCCCGCTGTCCTTTTAAGTCCTTGTTTAAGGTTTGGCTTCGGCACCCGCTTTGAACCGCGACAATGATTCCCCATCGCAGAGGAACTCCCAGGATTCCTCTTCCTTTGGTCGGCGATACGCAGATTTTGACTAAAGTCTTGTCCTTCTGACCAGCGGACAATACGGATCTACTTGATTAGCCAGCCGCTACATTGGAAGACACACACAGACCCCACACCTGTCTTTATGATCAGTCCACCGCAAAGTTTTGATTAGTTCCTGAGCTAAAGAGCATAGCATCACAATCAAAGAAACATTACTTATGTTTAGCATTGGTTCTTTGCATATATTGGAAGTAGCTTTTAGCAATGTTTTAGCATTAACTTAGTGTTGTTAGAGAAAGGATTAGCTTCGGTAAAAGCCACCAGATCTCCCCATGTCGCCCAACGACTTCATGGTTATGCAGAGATCTAAGGAAGGGCACGGGCCATAGATTGCGTGTCGGCTCTTATCTTAGCGTGGCATTATGACTGAATCATAAATATGAAGGGTTTAAAGTGGACAAGGTAATGTTGAGATTGAGCAACAGAGACGAGGCGGCAAGCGGTGGTTACCGCGGAAACCTGCCCTGCCAAATAGTCGTCTCTCTGTCAACCCGTTATCCTCTCGCAAGACCCCGAGGGGTTCAAGAGGGGAAGGGGTTTAGAAAAAACAGAATGAAATAGTAGGTAGAGAGAATGTGGTTTTCTAAATTAATTTCGAATTTGGAGATTTAGCTAAAAGTGTACCATTAGTTAATTTTAGTGGTTTTAATTGAAAGTCAGATAGCTCTTTGTGGAGATGTATTTTAGGATTAGGTCAGGAGCCAGAGTGGTTAAGGTTAGTGGTGAAACTAAAGATAAGGTGGTATACTAATTGATGGATATTACATTTAAGTTTAGGCAGAAGAGCCCGACTGTTTAAATGTAGGGGTCAGATTAAAGGTCAGGTGCTAAATCTCTTGCTGAATAAGATGGAGGATTCTGTTTTTTTTTTTAAAAGAAGGAAAAGGAGGAAAGGTCCCTACTGGAACCTAAATTGGAATAGATGAGAGTTTTAACTTAGTTAACATTAACTTAGTGGTGTTAGAGAAAGGGTTAGGACTGAATTCACAGTCTCCTTTCACCTAGTGGCCAATTGTGATATTGCCTCTAAAAAGTCACAACAAAACTATTGTCCTTCATAGACATTGTAGGAGAGGCAATTGAAAAACATCATTGATAGAAAAAAATATATATATTTGTTCTTGTTTTGTATCTATATCTACGCCGGGATCCGGAGTCGAGGCTGATCCTCTTGCTGTGGTCCTGTGTCTTGGATCCTCTATCCTGAGTTCTGGATTAAGTCGTGGACTTCGGGTCGTGGCTGAACCTGTCTCTGCGGTCCTGCCTTGGGTCTCGTCATGCTGCTTCCCTGATGGCTTCCACAGGATTGTAGCTGACATCTTCGTAGATTCATCTTCTTATTACAGACACATGCATTTCCTAACATTCGGTCTATATGCTGTAAAATGTATTATCTCTTCGATTTACACACGGCATCTATTGCACGTCTGTCCGTCCTGGGAGAGGGATCCCTCCTCTGTTGCTCTCCCTGAGGTTTCTCCCATGTTCCCCTTTAAACTGTGGGGTTTCTCTGGAAGTGTTTCCTTGTACGATGTGAGGGTCTAAGGACAGAGAGTGTCGTTTTTCTCATACTGATATTCTGAACAATCTGTGTTGTATTTGCTGTAAAGTGTCTCTACTGTAGGCTATTTTTATTACATGTACAGCACTTTGGCTCGACCAAAAATCGTTTATAAATGTGCTATATAAATAAAACTTGATTTGATTTGATTTGATAGAGTGCCTATAGATGGCACGCAACGTCTTTCTATCATTAATAAATAATGAAGATTTAAGATTTGTAACATTTTCCTAGAGCATATTATATGTTGTACTTATGTGTATGACATCAGTCTTTAAGCTGAGAGACGTGCTTCAGACACCTCAGCGGATCTCAGCCGAAGTTCTCAGGCGTGTCGGTTTTAAAGAACATCATCAGTCAAAGAAACATTTTTCATATCGCATTCATCACTCTGTTTTTTCAACGTGAATGTGGAATTCATTCCATAAGTCCTATTTCTCAACACCATTACACAAGCAATTACTTTGCTGCAAACTTCTATTATAACACTTTCAAACAGCTGCTGAAACGCTGATTATTACGGATATTGTGCATTACGTTCACTCGATAATAGATAGTAGGCATGAGTCTGTATTAAAATTGGACAACATTTTTGTAAATGCCCCCAATAGTAGCATGACTTACCAACATTTGTATATAGCTTTCCAGGATATGGCCATCTCTATAGGCTCTTTAAAGTAGCTCCCATGTAGTATCTGATATCGTCTATAAAAGCATCCATTTATCTTAGAAAGTGTTAGTGATCAATATTCCTAAAGGTTGAATAAAACACACTCAGTAAGTCTGTATTCACTCTGGCAAAATGTTCTGTAAATGTGCTTACAAAAGCCATATGTAGAATGCTGGATGTCTGACAGAGATATGCAGCGAGAGCAGAGTGATCTCATGTGGGCTTGTCATTTCCCAGATGCTCGTTTCTAATGGAAAAGTAAGCTGCAAAAACAATTTTTCAAAATATAACAGCTTAAACATATTTGCCTTTGACAAATGAGAAAATCTCTAGTGAGGTACCGGAGGTGCAGCAGTCTCTCAAAGCCACAGCGGACATTTTTCACAGCCTTTCACTCCTGGTTTTACCTTCAATGTCACCTTTATATATCAGCCTACAAACATGAAGTCTACAGCCCTCTAAGCAGTACGTATTTACCGGAAAAAAAGACAAATAAGAAAGTGTTAAACTAGAAGTTTGCCGGTTTCAGACAGAGGGTGAAAAGAGGTCCTACAGCATGAGGAAAATAAAGGGCTTTTTGAACATTAAAGCATGGAGACACGTCTAATTAAAGATAGTTAAAGTTCAATTCTGCTGTGATAAAGCGCCATCCTGTTCTAAACCACATCAAGGATTATTTCTGAAACAGTATGGAGCTCAAATGCTTTTTCTCTTGCAGGTTTATCACAAGGTGAGTTATTTTTTTATTTCCTGCTTTTTAAACACATGTTAGACCGTCCAGAAAAACGCGATTCTGCGATCGCAGAATTTACCGCATAATCAGCAAAATGGCGCAGATTTCTAAAAGGCCGCATATTTATCAAAAGGCCGCATAATCCCTGCATTTTTCCACAAAGTTGAGAAGAAAAAAAGTTAACTCGTCTTGACGTGACGTCATCAGCTCGCGCATCACAGAATGTAAACAACAATGTATAGAGTGAACGTGTGGAGCTCACACGATAGAGAAAACACCAAGATGAAAAAATCTAATCCATCTCATTTACCGACGAACATTTCAGAAAGACCGGGCAAAAAGTGGGGGGAAACTATTCTGCACCCCGTGCAACTGTGTGTTGGAGCATAAGAGAAAATCGACGGGGACGACCCACTTTGATTCATTCAAACATTCGAAAATGCTTTCTGCTGCTGCGGACAAGAAAGCCATTCAACTCACGTTCACCGAGGCATCAACCTCCAAAACCCTTTCGAGGGCTACAAGAAACGAGGTGAGTAGCCTACAAGATTGAAGCTGGTCAGATAACGAACGAGTAAATGAAAACGGAATGAGGCGGAGGTGTGTGTGTGGGGGCGGGGGTGTGTGAGATTAAAATNTAATGCCTGATCAGAATTCTACCGGAGATAAAGTTAAATTCTGCTGTGATAAAGCGCCATCCTGTTCTAAACCACATCAAGGATTATTCCTGAAACAGTATGGAGCTCAAATGCTTTTTCTCTTGCGGGTTTATCACAAGGTGAGTTCTTTTTTTAATTTCCTTAAAAGCTCATGTGCTCTCCAGTACAGGTTAGCTCTGAGTGTTAGCGAGGCTTACTAATGTAAACAAAGACGAGATTACCTCCAAAACACGTCAGGCATTGTTTCTGAAAGCAACTTTCTGTGGGTCCACCATCCGGAATTATGTCATATCGGTAGCAAATCTGTATCCGGTCGTTGTACCCCCGTTTTTTAAAGATTTAGGTATGGAGGAAAAGAGAAAGGGTTTTATTTTCTGACGCTCCGTGAGTTCCCCGACGCACCGGGGACACATATTTATGTATAAAAGACATCAAAAAGTGCATTTGGCTTCAACAACTGAAACAGGAAAATTGCACATTTTCAGTGCACTTGGCAAACATATGTGGCAGCTGAAGACGTTTTACAGAGCAAGTTTGTTATCAGGTGGTAAGAAATGTAAGATTACGCTCCACAAATTTGATCATTGCTGTGAAATACACTTTTGATTCATTAAATACATTTTATACACATTTTAGAGTCATGGTTTGATGCCTGGCTGTCTTTTGTAATTTTGGCTCCGATGGGAGATACAATTCTTTAATTCTGAAAAGGTGTTTTGAGCGACGGTCACACTGTACCACTCAATGCTATTCTAATAATACCTTTTTTCAAATAATTATATTTGAGTATCAAGTGATTTGCAGACTGTTTTAGTATTTTAAGATGCTTGCTTCAGCTTATGGGATTTTGTTTACCAGGGATGCTGAAACATCTTGGCTCATATACAGGTCCTTGCAAAACAATTATTGCCAAACACTTATTAGGCGGGAGGTTATATAATATTAATAACAGTTCACAGTGACGAGAAGTAGATATGTACACCAAAATAAACCATGGAAAAAATATACTGATCACTCCTTGAAGCCTAAGCCATTTCAAGAAATGTTTAACCCACAAATCAAAAAAACAAAAACTAAGACGTTAAGGATCAGCTTGATCCAAAAGGCGCAGAACTGTTTGCATCTGCTAATGGCACAATTAATCATACAGGCCACCGCATGTGTCACATACTGCAACAACACATTCTTTTCATTTCCACATGGCACCAAATTCCCCTCTCCCACCGACCACGCTTCCTTGTCTGCAGCAGGAATATCTCCAGGCAAGACAATGGCGCACAATTACCCAGGGCAGAAAGCACTGTGGCACTGAAAAATGTAGTTTTTACTCGGCAGGAGACATTATGTTCTCACATCAGAGTTAAATACCTCCTATTTATCTCGGCCAAGGCAAGGGAGACAAAAAAAGAGCAAAAGGGAAAAGGAAGGCAGGGAGAGAGAAAGTCGGAGTGATCGAGACAGACAGAGAGAGAGAGGGGGAAGTAAGCCGTGGGCTGTGGAGACATTACGAGATGTTCCATGACAACCAAACAGGAGGATTCTCAACCATTTCGTCCTATGTTCCTATTAGTCAAAGCACAGTGAGAAGGTGCAGCTGCGTGATGACCCATAGCTTATTTCTCACGCGAAGATAAATGGCACAGGCTATTTTGTGCAACCGAATTTAAGTTATTCAGAAACATTTAATGACAATTTAATTGTACGTGTCACAGTCAAGGTTTTAAATCAAGACTGAAAAGACTCACTATAACAAACATGATTTATCTTGCTTTATGGAGAAAAAACCTGGTATCAACCATATTGTTTGGAATCGAGAAGAGGGCCATTTTGTTTATGATGCATATGTATGTGTATGTATATGTGTGCATATGTATGCATGATAGCTGTTTGTAAAGGACCAGCAGGCTAGTGAAACTCTTGCAATTCACTGAAACCTGTAAACAAATAAAATTGCTTTTAACAATAAGTATTTCAAGGAAAAAGACATTCCCAATAAAAAAGTCCTTCAAAAAATGAGCAAACCTAAAGAAATATAGAAGTTAGTGGAATGCAATATGTATGTATAATTCAATTATGTAGTTTCATGATCTACAACCCTCACGCCCTCTGCAAAAAATGTCATACACACCAACACTAATCTGAGCCCATGCAAACCCTCCTCCATGCATACAAAGACAGAATAAAGGCTTTGTGTTAGGTTTGCATTTGCATTTATTATGTAATCTGCAACATATTAATAAAGCCGTCATCATAATTATTTTATTTTCTTAATAAAGATACAGAATTGTATTTATAGAAATGCACCGTCTGTGTTTGTCTAGTCCAAGAGAAACAAATGAGAAATCATTTTCATTCCAATAGAAAGCTGTATGTTTTCCAAGAATAGTCAGTTGTCTGAAAAAAGATTGGAAAAAGTATCATAGTTAAGGGTCTAAGTGCCTAAGACATGCAATAATATTCACCTTAACACCAGTGTAATGTACAGCAGAAAACGTAAATGAAATAATAATAATAATATGGAAATTGGATGTTTTCTTCTTGAATCTAAGGCAACACAAATACGAAAGTGTTGTTGTGTGTACCGTGCTTGTTAATGTTGCTGTATGTTGACACCATCTGTGGAGGTGGATCTGTTGGGTGGAGTCGCTGCCCCCTCCTCACTACCTATTGACTCATGAATCAAGGTGTTTGTGTTGACTGTGAACATTCGTTTGGAAATGGGGTCATTTTGGGGGTCAGGCTTATTATTGTTCCCAAATAGCTTCCTTGCCTTGCTGGCTGCTTGAATATATAGCTTTATTTGCTGAAATTTGGACCAGTGCCCATATTCTAAGGTCATACATAGTGAGGAGGTGTGTAACATAAATCATTAAGCAGAAATGAAAAACGGAATACACATAAACACGCATGCATTGTAATACATTTCAAATTATTTTTTATTATTATTGGTTTTAACATTATTGTTATTATTATTACTTTGAGGTATTTGTATTATTTTTTATATAATTGTTTTCACTTTTATCAATATCATTATTTGTATTTATTTGTTTTAATATTATTCTTTTTAATTTTTAAATGTTATTCCTATCTTACATTTCAAGCTGTTGAAGCTATTATTGCCACATTTGGGCCTCTGCTCACTAGCCTGCTACATTATGATATTTATAATGACATTTGATGGCAAGAAAATGATGGTCTTCTTGCATTGTCTCCAAACAGGTGACATCAAATTGAATGCCATACAAGCGTGACTTGATTTTCTGGAGCAACCAATTTCACAGTGTAGCCTGGACTGCCTGTTTCTGTGGTCTTCCATTTCTGAAGGGTATCCAAATAAGACTGAAACACTTCACAGGCATGGCTTCTGTTTGTGTGTTTGGTGGCTCTCCAGCAATCAGAGGTCCTCTTTCTCTTGTCCTCCTTTCATTTTGGAAAGCCCAGCAGGGAATGTATAAGTCTGGCCCCAGTAAATTACCGGGGATCATGGCAGATTCAACATCAGTTGCAGCTTTGAGTAAGGTCAAATGGAGGAGGTTCAAACCCATCTCCACTTCACCCATCCCCTCTGTATGAGCAGCCACTGTGATTGCAGATAATTACCTCTGCAATGTGTTGTGTTTGGGGGGTCTTCTGTGTTTGTGTTAGTCTGTCCCCTGGCTTTGTTGTTACCAACATTTAATGCTTTTGTTATAAGTCTTGTAACATCAGATAAAACACTCTGTTTTGTCATTTGATCACTGTCAACACCATTATTCTACGCACCTTAGCCTATAGCCTCAATTTCCCCTGTCTTCCCATATCACTGCTGATGTTATTAAATATACTGCTCATTCAAATTGAATTTCCCTGCAGTATGACCTAGTTGTTGATAGAAGACAAATTGTATCTTGCCTTTCATACTTTATAATGTATTTAGTTTTCATTACTTTTGCAAATGTAGCTGTATTTCAATTGTTCTTTGGTTGCTACTGTATGAAATAAGCCCACAGCTACAGTTTACACAAAACATACAGTGGTCGCTCCCAGAAAAACTGACATTTGGACAATGTCAAGTCTTGCACAACGATCATCTTCGGTACAGAAACCCGTATTTTATAGTCTCTGTGTCACTGTGTCACAGTTTGTAAGGCTCTCAGGGCTCTCTGTGAGCTGAGGCATAACGTAAAAGGGGCTGAGGGCGATGGGTAGTTGAAAAGAAAGCTCTCATAGCATTCAAGCTTTAGCATTTACTGCATTTCATAGTGCAGTGGTCACCAGGGGGCTGGAGGAATTAATCCATGGCCCTTTTCATAAAGTTAGTGAATGCCCTGAGTGGCTCTCGGAGAAAAGCACAAGGCCCAGAAGCGTTGGGAACTGATGATCCATGATGCCTTTATGCTATGCTGGTCTGCATGACTATGCCTTCTTCTTCACCCTCTTCTTCTGCTGTAGCTGTATCTGCTGAAGGAGAAAACCTGACTGCACTCCATGAATACAGAGAAGTTGTCCAAAGGCCCTCATCCCTCAGTGTTCTTTGTCTTTCTATCTATCTGTCTGGTGTACACAGCTCACTAATGCATGGGGGTGTTAAAAGGTTACAGTAAGGTTGGACCTAGATTACCCTCACTGTAAACACTTCACAGTATTTGCCAGTAGAAATATTTGATATGCTATAAATAAACAAAGAAAAGTAATCTGGCCCTTAACCATGTGTATAGGGAAACAGAGCTAAACAACACTTTACTTCTAACAGGGTTGAAGATGGTCTCTACTTTATAGATGTTTTACTCAAATAAATTGTGAAAGTGTGATAACCACTGGGATTCACTAGATACTATTTTTTCTTAAAAGTTAGCAGTAAATTGATATTCGGGGCATTTTAATTTGTCATTAAGGGTCATCCGTGACTGTGACGACACACACACACACACACACACACACACACACACACACACACACACACACACACACACACACACACACACACACACACACACACACACACACACAGCCGCCAACCCCCACCCCTCTTTACATAGACGATACCATATATACGTAGAAATGAGCTTGGAGGATATCAGTATTGTATTAAGCTGTGTTGCTCCGTTAACCCTCCCCCACTCCCCCAGTTGCTTTTTTCTAATTTGTATTTCTCTTAGGCTTGTCAGTAACCTCTTATTCATCTATTATGTATTTTACTTACTCTCTCTTTTCCTCTTGAGTACTAGTAACCCTACTGCAACCTATTTTTGGTATCAAAACATTGCTGAGAGGTTTACAATTGCCTTATATAAATGTGGTTTCCACGTGCCGGCCTGAACAGAGAAAACAGACAAATTCAGACATTTTGAGACGCAATGAACCAATGTTGCTGGATTCATAAAATACAACAAGGCCAGCAGCCTATACCGAGCTGAAAGACTTACGGTTTCAGGAAGGCAATGTGTCCTCCAATCCAGTGGACTTGCAGCTATAGCCTTCATCACAAAATACACAAAGACAGAATTCTGCCTTTCACCGTTCATGCCCATCTGCAGAATTAAGATGATGTTCGATAAGAAGTCTTCGTGGTGTGTTACACACTGTGTAACTAAAGTCTATACCAGTCAACAGTGAGGAAGGATTCACTTATTTTCTAATCCACAGAACACGATTTGAGTTTGGTGGAATTGTTAGCTGACATAAGCCTTTTCCTTCATTTCAAAGGGTTTCTAAAGGCTGCAAAGCCCCCAGATCCTCAAATGACCTAAATGTGGAAACTATACGAAATGTCATAGCAGTTGTTCAAAAGATGGTCATGACTTGGATGGAAATGTTTTGTCATCACGTCAGACAACACTACCTACAATGAATAAAGTATTTTTTGGGATGTGAATGCTGACTAAATGTGCTACAGTGAAGGCGGTTTTCTTTTTAAAATAATCAAGTCTCGCTGGAGGACAAATCAATTATAAGCCTGTTATATTCAAACAACACACATCAGTAAACATCAGTCTGTTTTACTCAATAGTTTTGGTCCCGTGGGGAGAAAAGCACTGAATAATTATTACATTTTTCTATTATCACAAAGTTGTATCAGAATTGACAATTACATTTTTCTAATAAACAATGGAGAGACATTATCATTAAATCAGTAAACATGACCTCCCAATGCCTGAGGCACAGCAAGTGAGGTAGCAGCACTGTTCATTTTAATGATCTCATGCTGCAGTTAACTCATTACTCTTCTTCCAGGCTCACGGGACCTCTGCTTTAGGACAATGTGCAGAAGACTACTGCAGTTGAAAGCTCACATACAGCATGAAATGGAGTGGATTTGTCACATACTGTAAAGTACATTTCTCCAATTGGAAATGTGACCATAGCTGGTCAGGGCAGATATTATCACTGTACAGTATATGATTAAATGTTGTGAGTCACCGAAGATTCTCGTCTCGTTGGCAGACCATCTCCTTAAATTAGCGCTGCCTGAATCTAAATTCAATTAAAAGTTTCTTATGGAGTGACTTATGCAGGTCAGACGTGTCGTTGGCCAACAAGTGGCTAATCAGTTCTGACTCAACAGCAGACCTTGCTCTTTTCACTAGTAATTATGAGAGGAGAGATGGTGGTACAGTAGGCCATCAAAATATGAGACATGTCTGACTAATTTAGCAAGTACACTCTAAAAATGAATTCAGGCAACCTTTCAACTCCACTTAATTAAATGCATGGTTGCAAGATAAAAATGTTAAGTTAATTGATTTAGATAAACATTTTAAGTTGCAAACATTAATTTATAAGTTGTGTTGACGTAATAATGTTGGTAATTACATCAATTTAATATTGTGTGTAATTTGAACTCTGATTTCTGCGTTAATTGACTTAAAACAAAATTCAAGTTGAAGTAAGTAATGCAATTGGCTTGGAACATTGTTCTACACCGTGAGTTAAGGATGTCAAGTCTACTCCCACTTAACATCCCTGGACAAGTTCCGACAGTTAAGACGAATAGAAATATACAAAGGACATTTTAAGGTGAGTGTCATCTTTTGTCATTCAAATACAGTAGATAGCCTTGTAGTTGCACTGTATAGGCAAATTGCTGTTTGACCAAAATTAGCAGCCTTTGAACTGTGAATAGTTCTGTGAGAGGGTACAAAGTAGTAGAGGCTACTGTGAGTGTAAAAATACTTTGGATACTATTGTGATATCGCTTTTTATTAAAAATGAATCTCGGTGAAGCAGATCAAGGACATGCTTCTTGAGGTAGGATCGTTATTTAGAGTTGTCATTGAAATGCAAGTTGTTGGCAGTCACCCATTCAGAATATATTAATTTAGGTAATTTCTCTTTTTTTCCTTTTTCAAAAATAGCACAATACAATTGAAGTACGCAGAGAACTATAGCCATCCGCTGCCTTGAGAAAAGGAAGAGGACCTTTTCAAGGAGTTTAGCGATGTAATTACAAATCTTGAAATAAAATAAAATCCATGGGCACAGTGTAAAAACACAGGACAAAAGCACTGCTCTCTGTCAGTTACATTTTGAAGCATATTGCACTTTTGGCCACACCCCAATCAATAATATCTTCGCAACGTTCAGCATGGATAGGTGTTGACAGCAATGGCATGGGAAAAGGATTGTGTACAATTTGAAAAGTGGCTTCTGCTCTTCACTTAACCAGTTCAAATAGTGTATGGAACCTGCAAAAAAAGATGAGAAGGTACACTAAAACTTGCACGGTTGTGATTGACAAAATCTGTCCAAATGCATTTAAACACTAGGCAAAGTACTCAAAACCACCTCTGTGTGTCTTCAGGACCACATTGCCATGATGACACACACATGCAGACTCAATAGGTGAAAACAATACCAGCGTTGCTTTAGCAGCTGGTAATAATGGCTCTGAATTAGCTAAGAGTGACAGTTTAAAAAGTATGCAATTACCTAATTCATTATCTCTTATGCGCTAACCTATTATTTAATGTGCTTCAAAAGGACATGAATATCGCCTTCATCAGTGACCGGTCCACCCCAGGATCTGACCATACGATGGCAACCATCGTGGTCGAGGGAAACAAATGAATGAGCAAGCATTCTGCGTTAAATGTGTTCATACTGTTTTAAATAATGACTGTCGGCAGTGTAAACATCTTTGTTACATCTTTTGTCAAATTGATGTGTGTGATCTGCAGATTGGTGGCCATTGAGAGTTTGTTTCTGTAGTTTTACAAACATTTGACAGATTTTATATATTTGGCACTGGTTTTAAATATGCAAAGGCCTCTAACTTCGTTGTGATGGCAGCATTTATTTGCTGTGTCCCCATTTCCCATGGTAATATGGCTAATGTGTTTATTTATTATTTGTGGGGCAATTTAAATTTGTGTTATTTATCTTTTTTTTCAAGATTTCAATGAAGCTCAGCGCAAGTTCTTTCAGGAAGACTGGGTGTATATACATTCACTCCACAGCTGCTTATAATCAGCTCATCACTGGCGTTCTCTTTAACCTATTACATTTCACCTCATTCTCCAGCAGCCAATCAACGTGCTGCAGCCAAACTATAAAATGGTTCTCCTCTCTCCTGCAGTCAGCTGTGATTTCAGGTGTTCATGCACCTTATCATATGGCATGTGTCAATAAATGTTCAAACAAAATGAATTCTCTCCTGATTGAAACATCATATGTTGAAATAAACAACTGAAGTTCAAAATAAAAAGTGAATTGCCTAATATTTTTGTTGTGGAATCAATTAATTTCTTTCTTTAAAGGCAAAAACATGAAAAAGCTAAGAAAAAAAACTATTGAATACAATATATTTAGAGCAACTTAATTTATAAATGGTTGTCAACTTTAAAAACGTGTGTTCACAATGATGGTAATTAAGCACATACAACTTAAAATTCCTTTTAAATCATACGGTCAAACAAGTTGGAACAACTTAATCTTTGGAGTAATCAACTTAAAAACTTGTATCCCGAATGACGGTAATTAAGTACACACAACTTAAAATTGCTTTTAAATCTTGTGGTAAAACTAGTCGGAACAACTTAATCTTTTGAGTAATCAACTTCAAAACTTGTGTTTATGCTACCAATTATTAAGTAAGTGGTAATTAAAAACACCTCTGATTGTAGAGGAAAAGCCTTCTCCCCTAACTCAAATAACTTTGTTGCTTTAAGACAATTTCATTAGAAGTTGTCTTAACTCAATAAACATCGATGCAAACTGTTGCGTTGATTTTCTTTGTTGAGCCAAGGCATTTGTTTTTAGAGTGTACATTTTAAACAGAAGTCATGTGTTGACCAGTACAGCCTTTAAGGTCTATTTTTAGTCAACTTTATTACCACTGTGTCTTTCATACTGTTCCCTGCTGTCGGTCACACAAAATATTCCAATGCCAAATAAAAATAAAAACATCTACAGATGTATAATCCTGAACAAAAAAGTATTGCAGTAAACAGATATTAACACAATTAAAACTCATTGGGGAGCAGTGAAGCTTTTCTGGTGGCTTTTAGTAGTAGTGTAGTGTCTTAGTAGTATTCTTAGTTTCATGGCTGAATGCTCTAGCAGAATTACGTGCATCGGTAAGTGCAAGACCAGCATCACACGGGAAAGATGGGGCTAGAGATTGGTCACGATGGCGAAAGTGTGAGTGATTGTCTCTGATGTCTTGGCTAATCTCTGACACTGCGGCTGCCATCTGCCTAATAGTTTGTGCGCACATTTATGACTCTATACTCAAGGACTTCTCGTGCTTATAGCAACTGACAATTTCTACAAAAAAATTATAAATACATTTTGACAGCTGACTCCTAACAACTTCTACCCCGCCAATACCACAAGGAAGCTACAATGGCTCAAGCAGTAGTGGAAAAACAGCTTGGTAAGTGTTATTTGGCGCTGTTAGGCAAACAGCTATTCAACGGATAGATCGGATATTAGACTGTAGTTATGGATCCACGTACCAATCAATGTAAATATGTAATAATCCATGGATTGCCTGCAAAAAGGCAGAAGCTAGTTAGCTACGTTAGGACCAGTGGCTTCTCTGGAAGTCGCCCCTGCCAAGCAGACACACATACAGTACAGGTAGTGCGGGGAGGGAAACTTGAATTATTTTAAGGACATTGTTCGAAACATTTTTTTTGTATTGAGGTAGTGGAGATTAAGGTTTAGAAGAAGATTTAAGGGCGTGGACAAGGCAACTGTCATTGGTCATGCAAAAGTGTCAGCTTTCCCTTTTTACATGATTGACGCTAATCAGAAACTATAGTCTACTGAGCTAAAGGTTAACGTGAAGGTTTTTGTGCTCCATGGTAGTATTAATATGTCAAATACAGAAATATACATTTATTTAAGTTACAATACGTTTTGATGAATGTCAGGTTATGGGGTTATCAAGTGAGGCATTATAAAGTTCTCATGGGTCCATTAAACCTCAAGAAAGGTCAACCTTACATTTACATTACATTGCATTTAGCTGACGCTTTTATCCAAAGCGACTTACAATAAGTGCATTACATCAACAAGATACAAACTTGAAGAAAACAGAATCATATAAGTACATCAGGGGCCGTATTCACAAAGCATTTTATCTTACCGCTAGGAGTGCTCCTAACTCGCGCTAAAACATTTTACGTAGGAGTTTTTTCTTAAAAGTTATTCACAAAGCCGCTGAGACCTACTCATACTAAGGATAAATCACTAAGCGTGAACTAAGAGTGACGCGCCGTTGCTATGGATGACGTCGATTCTCGTGCATGAGTTTAGAAGCGGTCAGTACGGTGATTGGTTGTTCAGAGTAGGCGGTCTCGGTGAAACTCATCCGCAACATCCCACAAACGAGCCCACTAAATCACCGAAAAACAAGGAAATAGCCTCGGCTAGAAATGTATTCCTATCAAATAGTTATGGACAGTGCAGTTAGCAGAATACACGCATGATGACAAGTTTGTGCAGACCACGATAATGACGTTGTATATGGACGTTAAAGAGAGAGAGCAAACAATAAAAATACGTAAATTGCATTAAATCGAGGAGGCAATTAAAAGCACCCTGCAAACTATTATCCAATGAGCATATTTCCAGCACTTAAACACTTTCAATAACAGCCCATACCGCCGTTCAAGTCCCCCTATCATGATGAATGAAAACAATCTGCGTGTTGATGGAATGTACTTTCTTTCTATTGACGAACACGTCCTCATCTTTTGATGGCGCAATTATTTTTATGTGCGTCCCGTCAATAGCACCGACCACACCGGGCATACCTGCATTGCCATGAAGTTGGCTTTGATCCTGTGTAGTTGTTGATTGTCCAAAGGAAACCGGATAAACTGTTGGATGATATGTGGTCTAGAGAGCGCGTTGATGGTTTGGTTTATGGCACAGCTGACTGATGGTTGCGATATTCCTAAATCGTCGGCATTGCAAAGTTGCATTTTCCCTGTTGCTAAATATCGTAGTGTTGCCAAACATTTTATTTCCGGACTAATCGGGTTATTCCTGTTAGTCGGGGATGTTATTGCATCCCGCACTAATTCCACAACAAGTTTGATACCCTCACGATTTAGCCTATATCTCTTGATCAATTCACAGTCTTCCATTGTCTCCAAAACATTTCGTCTCGCAGCCATTTTCAGATTCTTTGTGAATAGGTCTTACTGAGTTAGGAGTCCTCTCGAGGACTTTTAAGCTCTCCCAGACTTAGGTGCTACTTTTAGGCCTAAAATACTTTGTGAATTGCTCTTAGTGAATAAAATTAGGAGTCCTAAATTTAAGACTGACACGCCCATTATGTTTAGGAGTTTCTCCTAAATTCGCCAGCTAGGAGCTACTTTTAGCCCTAAGATCCTTTGTGAATACGGCCCCTGAACATCAGCAGGAGAGGACTCTTTAAAGAAGATGCACTGAAATTCTTTGTTTTGTTTACACCAGTAGATGAACTCCTGTCATTTCTGCTATGACACTTGATGGAAATTATTATAGATGCAACAGCTTTAAACAAAACATTTTAACCTGTATCACAATGTGTTGCAGGTAAACGCAGAATTCACCCGCATCAAGACCGTTTCACTGCCTAAATGTAAAAGATCGGGATCCGAAATAAAAGGGAACAAAAGAAAAGCCCACTAAAATTCAACCCCGAGCAAAACACCCCTTAACAACGCCGCCTACTTTCAAAAAAAGTGGGTTCCCTTTTTGGCGGACGAAGAAACTTTGTTTTTTTTTTTTTTTTTTTGGGTTAAGGTTGGGCCATTGACCTGAAAAAAAAAGAAGATTTGAGTTAACGTGGCTCAAAAAAAAAACCCCCCCCTATAAAAACTTTTTGCAAGTTTTAGGGTAAATTTCGTTTTTGCCGCCGGCAAGTGAAAAGAATCCAAGTGAAAGAATCAAACTTTAAATTAGGAAATCCAAATTAAACCCCTCAAATCCCAAAAAGGGAAAAAGGTTTTTTTCGCCCCCCGAACAAAAACTTATTTTTTGAAAATCACCCCTTTTTTTTTTTGTTTTTTTTTTTTTTTTTTTGGAAAGGGATTGCCCAAAATTTTTTTTTTTTTACCCAAAAATTTTCCGCGCTCCAAAATTCCCCCCCTTCGTTTTTTTTTTGGAAAGGATCCGCCAATTCTCAATTTTTACCGAAAAAAAAAAAAAACAAACCTTTAAAAAATGAGGGCCGGGGTCCCACCATATTTAAAGTCCAATAAACAAAATTCCCAACCAGGAAGATTACAACTGTTAACCCCAAAAAGGAAAAGGTTAACCGAAAAAATACCAAAGGTTTTTTTTTTTTTTTTTTTTTTTCGAAAGAAAACCCTTGAAAACCAATCCGAACCCCAACCGGAGAACCCAAACAATTTTAACCAAAGGGTTTTGGGTCCGAATTCTAAATAACAAAGGGGGGCGGTTGGTTGGAAATGGTGTTCGGGTTTTTTTTAAAGGACCCAAAATTTTTACCCACAAAAAAAACCCCTATTCCGGGAATTCTTTTTTTAATAATTTTCAAAACCGTTTCTAAAAAATGAACCCGATGACTTTGGTTTTCCCCCCTACTCCAGTGAATACAAAAGCCGTGCCCCCCCTTTTTTTTCCGGTGTTAAAAATTTTGGACATGACAAACGTAGCGAAATTGGCCCGTAATCATTGACGTGGTGTTTTTACGTTTATATAAATTGTTAGCCTAGTTTTTAACTATATACAAGTAAATTAAGAAAAGACAAATTGTCAGAACAAAACTGTTAATGATGTACCATATATTAAATTTTGAGGACTTAAAGGTCCCTTAATTATTATTTCCCTGTAGAATAAAATTATCGTTTCCTAAATTTTGAATGCCCAAAGTAGTCAACTAAGATATGTACCTTTTCTGTAAATAGTACATAATAACACAATAACTAAATGGGATTTATTTTCAATTATTCTACACAAACCGATACAAAGTTTGCGAATGGTTTATAATGAATATTCAAGAGCCCTTGAAAGCTAAGTCCATTTACGTCTCGGAAATTCCTGTGATCAGGGCAGCACCCTTTTAAGAAGTCGTGTTCTTTATACTAATCGAACACACGACTAAAAAAACTTTCAAGTTTTCTTTCCCGCCAACAGTCTCTCCAATTTTATATAAATATACTCTCCTGTTGTCTCTCTCTCTATTTCTCTTAAACACCACAACGTCACGGTTTGATGGGTAAATTAATGTTGATGTAATGAACAGGACTACCGACGGCTACTAGCAGGGTTAACGCAGGACGACAGGGGGGAAGAAAAATTTGGAAGTAGGTCGACCGACTTACCGCTAGGTCAACGCTGTACTTCCGATCTGTCGTC
>NW_011369947.1:28217221-28247402 GCF_000735185.1 Notothenia coriiceps
CTAGCGCCATGTTCGCCGGCCCTTACCCAAAAAGAGGCGGCCCACCGACCACGCTAGAGAATCCCCTATTCCACTCTTCAAGCCAGTAGCGCCCGTCCCTGAGCCTCAACTTGGCGAGGAGGAAGCGCAGCTTTCCTCGGTCAACTCCACCAAGCCCGTGGATCAATCCTACGGTGCGACCCGCCGGAGGGATCCCCTCCACAAGGTCCGTGCAGGTCGACCCTTCTCTGGGTTCCCCATCTCGGATCTTGGTCTACCTCCTTAATATAGAGAAGCTACCGGACCCTCGCGGAACCTAGGGGGTCAGTCTCGACCAACTACACCGGTCCTTTTCTTCACACCCGAGAGGACGACCTTTCGACGATGGAGGCGCGGGGCTGGGGCCTATCCGGCCTCTTCTACCTACCTACCTACCTCGAGGGTTAAAGTAACCGGCGAGAGGGCAAAGGCGAGGGCCCCAGTCTAAAAAGCGGGCGTAAAGGGAGGGCTTAAATACTGTTTTAGTCATAAATGTGTGCTGACAAGGTGAGCTGAAATTATGTCGATGGGTAACAAACCAAAGGGTAGCCATTGTGCAGAGAAAATCATCGCGTTCATGACCCATCCTTCATGACCATAGGTGAGGGTAGGAACGAAAATGGCGTGGTAGACAGAGAGCTTTGCCTTCTGGCTCAGCTCCCTTTTCGTCACAACGGTGCGGTAAAGAGACTGCAGTACCGCTCCCGCTGCTCCGATTCTCCGACCCATCTCACGCTCCATTGTTCCCTCACTCGAGAACAAGACCCCGAGATACTTGAACTCCTTCACTTGGGGTAAGAAATCGGGAGTCTCCCGCGAAAATCGGGAGGGTTGACAAGTATTAGGCTCGAGGGTTAGTTATTTGATCATCACTCATCCTGCTATGTATATCTATGGAGTGATGAGGCCCGAGCCTAGTCGCCAAACTTAACTATATGCTGCTTCTAATAAACATGCGAAACACGTGAGTTGTCTGACTGAAATATTATAACTTGTGCTAAGAACGACTTTTAATAATGACTAATTTGAATGTCAAAATGACCTTTTAAATATAATTTTATCATTAAATCAACACTTTTTTACAGATTTTGGGACCAGTATTTCCAACGTGGATTTGGAATCAAAGGTCAAGATCCAGTATTAGCCTGGAAAAAGAAGACATGGACATCCCCAGAGGTATAATAGGAATAGCATGTTTGGATACCGTTGCTTGTTCCATTGACAGTCGTAGGCCGCTGTTCTTCAGCAGATTATGATCTAAATGCAAAGAAGCAGGAGTCATTTAGAGAATTATTTTCAATTTCCTGCGATATGAAGGTTTTGTTGTTGCTAATTTGGTCGACACATCTTTGGGTTAACCTGGACTTCCTCTTGATACCATCTCTTCTCAAGAATTGACAACCTCCTGCGCCCTTTTTGAGTTTTCTTACTCTATTAGATTACATTAGCAGTAGCTTTTTTCTCCCAGCCATCCACTTCCTGCCCTCAGGAGAACTGGAGATAAGAGCCGACTCTCTCGAGCACACGTTTGTAGATACAAACTGAACACATTTCCCTCCTGAGCGCTGTCTGAAAAACAAAATCCACAACCAACAAAAGATAGCGCTTCAGAAAACAAACAGTGGTGGCGGTGGGGCGCTCCAGGCTCTGTGTGGAGGAGCGTTGAGACCAAACAGTGCTGGGAAGTGGAGATAAACAAACCGTTTTGGGTTATCTGAGAGAACTCCATGAAACAAAACAATCCTCTCCACCGCCATATCCTTGAAAAGATCCGGAGAGATGTCCTGAGGAAATGCCATTTCCCTTCTGCTGGGAACACCAGCGGGAACGTTGCATCAGCAGGCGCTCGACGGAGAGTTTACAATACGAGGAAGAACACAAGATGCTGGAAATACAGAGGAACACTGCGTGGCCTCGCATCCCTGCACTCAGAGGATGAGAGGCTCCACTGAAGTCCACAATGCATCTATTTGAAGTGAAAGGCGTCACCTTGAAATACGTGGCTTCAGTTTATTTAAAGCAGTTGTGGAAAGCAACCAGGAACATTTACTCAAGTGCTGCAACTAGGAACAATCCAATACAATGCTACTTTATTGTTCCTATACACTGTGTTTTGTCTCAGCGGATAGCGTCTCTTATTGCCTTTAAGTTCATTTATTGCATGCAAGTATGCTGCATTTAGAGGATGGGAGGCATGTGGTGCAGTGGGTTGTGCGTTGGTGTTGGGATCAGGGGAGCACAGGTTCAAACCCCACTGCAGTCAGCATGTCGTTGTGTCCCTGAGACACTTCACCCAAAATTTCTCCCGTGGGGATTGCCCACAGTATTGAGTATGTAAGTCGCTTTGGATGAAAGCGTCTAACAAGTAACATGTAATGTAATTTAAATGAACATTGTGTAACATGGTCAAGTGAGGCATTGTTGTCCATAGAATCCTTTAAAAGTAGTTTAGATAGTCTAGTGCAGCGGTTTTCAAAGTGTGAGGCGCGCCTCCCCTGGGGGGCGCCAGAGAGCTTCAGGGGAGGCACAGCGTGAGACACAAAAGAACGAGAAAAAGACGAGGAAAGTGACACTTGCCCACTTTTGTCTGTCTGTGGAGACCGAGTTCCCCCACCTCGCCAAAAAGGCTGTAAAAGTGCTCCATTCCCAATCACCTCCACCTACCCTGTGTGAGTGCAGGTTTTCCGCATTGACTTTGATCAAAGCAGAGTACCTGGTAAAGGCTGCAGCCAGAGTATGATCTGCCTTTATTCCTGTGTGGCATCAAAGAGGCAGACTCATCTTCCACTAAAGTAGGGGTGGAGTGCAGGCCGGCCTAATAAGGAGGCCCTAAGCAGAGTTGACTGCCTCTCTAGCGCGTCCTCACAGCACACAAGGATCGCAACCACTATGTCTTAAAATGTTACATAAGCACACATATCGTATAAATAAGCAGAAAACAGCGGCGGACATATACGGATCCTCTGCAGGTAGTCCTCCACGTCCTCTGTAGAAGGTGTCGGCGAATGCCACGCAAGGAAGATCTGTTCACAGCTATTCAAGTTAAAAAAGCATCAACTTCAGGTAGTGAATTGAGAAGAAATTGAATGGGGATGTAGTGGATACTATCATGCACGAACACGCATATGAAGCACAACTGTAACACAGATTTCTTGAACAACACTCACAAGATCACTTAAACTGGAACACTGGGTAGTCGATATAGTATATCATAACTGTTGTTCATTTATTCGTCTGGTGTCCATGTCGTAATGTCCATCGATGGCCGTGCATAGAAATATAATTCACACACCCATTATAACTATATTGCAAAAATCTGTTCAAAACACGACGCCTGGACAGTTAAATACAGGGTTGTTATGGAACAGCCTGTGGCACAGCCGTATTTACTGCTGGCAGTCGCGACACCGTTCCACAGATGACGGGCATATCTAAGCAGTCAACTAGCCACCCGTATATTCAGCACGACGTGGTTCTCAGACATATTGTCACTAACATCTTACATTTTTCAAATGGCTAGGTAGAATGCTTAGCTAAGCGTAACTCCCCGGCAACACACTGAACGTCAACGTTGCCTCCTTATTACACTCACCCTACATTAGTGGGAACAATGAGTCCTGCCTCTTTGAGCACACCAGGAATATAAGGCAGACATACCTGGCTGCAGCCTTTACCGGTACTTGCTTTTGATCAAGTCAATGCGGAAAACCTGCACTCACAACAGGTAGGTGGAGGTGAAGGGAATGAGCACTTTAGCAGCCTTTTTGGCGAGGTGAAGGGGAAGCGCGGTCTCCACAGACAGCCAAAGTGCGCAAGTGTCAAGTTACTCGTTTTCCTGTCTTTTGTGTCTCACGCTGTGCCCTCCCCTGAAGCTCTCTGGCCCAGGGGAGGCGCGCCTCACACTTGAAAACCGCTGCACAGACTATCAAACTACTTTTAAAGGATTCTAGGACAGACAATGCCTCACTGACCCATGTACACAATTCATTTAAATACATTACATGTTACTTGGTTAGACGCTTTCATCCAAAAGCGACTACATTACTCAATACTGTGGGCATCTCCCACGGAGGATAATGTTTGGGTGAAGTGTCTCAGGGACACAACGACATGCGAGCTGCAGTGGGGTTTGAACCTGTGCTCCCCTTGATTCCAACACCAACGCACAACCCACTGCACCACATGTCCTCCCATCCTCTAAATGCAGCATACTTGCATGTAATAAATGAACTCTAAAGGCAATAAGAGACGCTATCCGCTGAGACAAACAAAATGTATAGGAACAATAAAGTAGCATTGTATTGTATTGTCCTAGTTGCCAGCATTTTGAGTAAATTTCCTGGTTGCCTTTCCACAACTGCTTAAATAAACTGAAGCCCACGTATTTCAAGGTGACAGCCTTTCACTTCAAATAGATGCAATTGTGGACTTCAGTGGAGGCTTCATTCCTCTGAGTGCAGGGATGCGAGGCCACGCGTGTCCTCGATTTCCATCATCTTGTGTTGCTTCCTCGTATTGGAAACTCTCCGTTGAGCGACTGCTGATGCAACGTCCCGCTGGTGTTCCCAGCAGAAGGGAAATGGCATTTCCTCAGGACATCCTCTCCGGATCTTTCAAGGATACTGGCGGTGTGAGAGGATTGTTTTTTTCATGGAGTTCTCTCAGATAACCCAAAACGGTTTGTTTTATCTCCCTCCCCACCACTGTTTGTCTATGACCCTCCACACAGAGCTGGAGCCGCCCCACGCCACCACTGTGTTGTTTTCTAGAAGCGCTATCTTTTGTGGTTGTGGGATTTTGTTTTTCAGACAGCGTCAGGAGGGAAATGTGTTCAGTTTGTATCTACAAACGTGTGCTCGAGAGAGTCGCCTTAGCTCCCAGTTCTCCCTGAGCGCGCACCGGACCAGTGCGACTGGCTGGGAGAAAAAAGCTACTGCTAATGTAATCTAATAGAGCAAGAAACCAAAAGGGCGCAGGAGANTACAAACTTTGAAGACCACTGAGACAAATGTAACATTTGTGATATTGGGCTATATAAATAAAAATTGATTGATTGAACACAATACGATATCCTTTTCAATTTCAAAGAACACAAATTGGGTTACATTAACAAATAACTATAAAACAACAATACTGTAGAATAACAAAATGAATGCCGTGAATGCACCGAAATACACGTGTTAAAGCGGTTCGCTGCTGATTACTACGCCGTCGCCGCACCCCCGCGCGGGCCGAATATTCGCTGCTGATTACTACCGAATATCCGGAGCCCGAAAAATGGTATTCGGGACAGCCCTAATGTGAAGTTGGTTGACAATCAATCCGAAGGTCACTGCGAATAATCTTCATTGTGAGCAGCTCCTACCTTTCCATCCTGCTTTGCATTGTGAAAGAGTATTGCACATAAACATAACACTCAAAACGAAATAGTATTTACTGTACATGCTATCAGCATTGAGTATACTTGATTTACTACATTTGTGTTCACATACTACAGCTTAGAATCAGTTGCGATATGCATCATCGCCAACATCAATACCAATCAATTGAACTCAGACATTTCAAAGCTAAAAACGTCAGCCTCATTTTGGCAAAAGGTCAGAGGATTACCGAAGCCAGTAGAATTCATCTGCTGATTATTTGTACAACATGTAATGGCAATCCATCCCATAGTGGATCAGATATTTGAATCTGGACCAAATGTTCATTATGAGAGCCGAACGTTGCTAATGTTACTAAAAATAAAGCGTTTTTGTTGTTTTGATGGATTAGTACATTCTTCTGTTTGAATCTTTAATCAACCAGTAGTTGTGTATTTCTACCTAGAGTAGATAGTACAGTGCATTTTCAAAGTCAATATATCCTAACTTTACTGATCAGTGAGTACTGTTCCACTCTGGCTTCTCTACAAGTAAGGATTCTTAGAGTTCTGGATTGTTCTAAGCAAAATCGAATAGATAATGAAAAAAGAGGGGGTTTAAAATGTAGTTTTGCAGAACAGTTCAATATTATCAGCTCCTTATTGACAGTGGTAAGAGCAGGCTGAAAGGCAGAGCGAACATGACTGAGAAGCACAAAGAGAAACAACGACTTGGAAAGCCTTTTTGCAGGAGTTTGACATTTGACTGTTGCTTCATTTGAACAACCCCTCCCTTTATCATCTTAGTTTCTCCTGTGATGACACACACTGGAGTAATTACTGAAGAAGTTGAGAAGGTGTTAATCCTGGATGTGGGATCCTCCCCAATCTTTTCCAAACAGAAGAGCCCATTATTGGCCTGATGGAGTAAGCTACGAGGTCAGCGGCTCACAGTGAAATAATGGTAAGAGGAGACTTCCCAGGGAGTTCTAGTGAGATTTGTGTATCCCATTCCCATCCTGTGGGAGCAACAGTGGGAAAGCAAAATCCCATTTTTTCGTGCACAGATTTGGGCATTACGTCTCTAAGCTTTGGGGACTTTGGGGATTAACAGAAATGTATCACACAGGCTGGGCCACCTAGCAGCTATCGGTGGAAGGGACGGGGTTCCAACAAATATGGATTTGTATCCATGCTAAGGGCATTGGAGGGCAATGTCGGTCAGTTGATTGGTTGTTTGGTTTATCGGTTTTGGTCCAAGTAGCACTTTAGCCTGCTAACATGCTAAACAGAGGTAGTGAATATGAGAATAATTATACCTGCTAATTATCAGCATCTTATCAAAGTCATTGTGATCATGTCAACATGCTCCCATCTCTAGCACCCCCGCAGCCCGAGCTACGAGTGAAAGAACTAAACTTACATGAAACTTCCGTTGGGTTGCTTTAAAGTCAAGCTTCAGTTTAAGATTCACCCTGTAATAGATGTAAAACATGTGATGGAGCATTGCTAACCTGAGCAATTGTTTCACCAAACCATCTAGGAAAGCTCCATTGGAAGCCATTTGGAAAGGGCAGGCACTTTCAAAAATACTTGGCAGGTGATTGGATCAATCTGTCTATCACCTTCTATTATGGGCCACTTCTGATTGGTTAACAATGGCTGGTACATGTGGAGCACAGCACTTCTGATTGGTGTGGATGACTGACACACAAGAAAAAAAAAGAAAAAAAAAAGAAGAATTTGAATAAAATCGCAGGCTTTGCGATTTGATAATCGCATCATTTAAAATCGCGATTTCGGTTTAAAATCGATTAATCGTTCAGCCCTAGAGCGAACCAGAACCAACCTCCGCCTTAGAGGTCTTTCTTAACAAAAGATTTTCACTTCATATAATGCCCTCTCAAAGCTGGCTCTATTCCCTCCATCAAAAGCTCCTACAATATGAAGACTGACGGTTTGAGAGCATGGCTTGACTCCAATAAGCGATGTCTCACAGTAAATAAACTGACAGAGGGGTGTGATGACCTTTCTGTTGTGAAATTATTGATGTAGTCTGCTGTGTAACTGCGTGAGTCTCAAACCAGAATCATGTTGCTGTTGCATCAGTTCACTCTTTCCTTCTGTCCTCATCCAAGCTAAACCTAATATTTCTTGAGAAGGGCGCTCTGTCAACGGAAAAATAAACAAACAAGCAGCCGCTGCTCTAAAGAATTCATGTTTGCCAGCTCTTTTTTGTTTTTTGTATTTCTTCTATTACACCTCTGGCTCTCATTCATTTTACAGTGAGTATTGACGACTGCATGTGTGCACCTCCCGTAAATCCAATTTCTCTGCTTTCAAGCATAAATCTCAACGCATGCTGTTCACAGATATGTTCCGACAGCAGCGACTTCATGTTCCCTTCCTGCTTTGCATCTATTCATTATTCCTTTCTTATTCTCTCGTCGCTCCACAAAAAACTCATATTCCTTTCCATTTCATAGAAAATTGTCAGTAAATGGATGAGAGAGGTAGATGTCTGCCTTCACGCCTTTCTCTTTGTCTCTTTTGATGCAGATGAAGGGGAAATGCATCTTTCTGCATCACACCCATGATGGATTCTGTCTGTCGGGACTCTGCAGGTGGTGGTCTGCAGCTCTGTTGTTGTCCAACACCAGATTTCTCACAGTTTCACGAACATAAACCACATTTTATTTCTTCCCCCTCTGTCTCATCTTCCCTTTTCTCACTCATGACATCTGGAATAGCTGAAAGCAATATTCCATGTTAGTTTCTCAGATTATCAAAAAGCTGTTTGCATCTGAATTGTACATGCTCCTGGTTTCTGTGTTATGTTGCCATCAAATTACATCGGCTTATCCACTATATCGGTGATCCCGTCATCCTCGGGCAAAGCAGCACGTGTGGAGCAGGAGGAAGCTAAATCATACTGATGGCTTTAACGACCAATGATGCCTAACAGAGGGAGACGTTCCTAACTGTGTCGTTCCCTCATAGCCAACAAATCAATGCCAGCCTGCCCTCAAAATGTCAAGCGACAGCCACCCCTATAGGGTTTTAAAGACAGACCAGGATGAGGCTATTTCCTAAATGGCTTTAGCGGGGATGGGTTGTTTTAACCTGGATGGGTGCCATACATCAGAGCTCTCCCACAGACTGGAGAATGGCTGTGAGTTACATCCCAGAAATATGTGCTGAAAAGTGGGCTATGCACCTGTGTGTGAACTTCTACGTGTTTCAGGGTGCTCAGGGCAGGTTTAACTCTCCTATCTGAAAGTTTGTTTATACACACATTCTAATCTTTCTAATTAATTTAGTCGGAAGCTGCGATTTGACCAGAAATCTAATCCAGGTCATTTGATTCTGCCTCTAATTATTTATTGAGTTCCCTCTTCCCAGAACAAAAAAAGGATTAGTCCCTCAGAAAAACCGTTGATATGCAGAGAAGAGACAAAGAGAGAGCAATTTATCAAAGATTTGTAAAACACGGATTTGTAAACATAGTCCTCTTGATTCTCTTCCTTGTGGACTTTTGTTTTCGCTTTTAGCCAATTTAACAAATCGACTTTAACTTTGTGGATTCTTTCACAAACTGTTTTTCCTTCAATTTAATTATAAGAGGTGTTTTTTTTACCCAGCTTTTAACGAGAAATGTGTTGCTATTCTGAAACTCACTCAGTGTGCCGCCTGTCAACCTTTTGATAATTTCACGTTTTCTTTCTGATGTTGGAAGGAAAGGTTGGTTTTTTGACCCGGACACCTTTTCTTTTGGCAATATGGAACGGACAATATGACGGAGGGAAATGTTGTTAAGCACATTTTGTTAATAGCCTTGTTTTCCTTTGTTGTACTTAACAATTGACTCAATGCTTTTTGATTTCATTTTCCTACTTAAAGAGTACTTGTGACTTCCACAGTGTTTCCACCTATTGAATGTTTCTTGTAAAAATCCTCTAACCTAACACAGTTTTTGAAATGTATCCAGGTAGACGATTGCATCCGAGTGTTGGCACAGCTAGCAAGTGTTCTGGCGATGGAGGATTTAGTGTCGGCTCTGGTCCATATATGACTGACAGATTTGGCCATGTTTTTGGGGGGTGTGGACTTTGGCTAATTTAGGCTGAGAAACTGTTAAAGTAAGCAGCAATCAAGCTAGTTCTGGGCAAGTATCAAAGACATGGTAGTGCAGTCTTCACTCAGGTGGAAGGAAGCCATGACAAACATTTCAGATTTGAGCTGCAGTCAGTATCCTGCTGACATCAAAGACGTGGTATGTATGTACTGCTGCCCCATTTCAATACCCACACAACTCCTTAAAACTATTTTTACTCCCTGCATTCATACATCAGCTCAGCCTCTGAGTGATAGCTCTAATGACCTCACATTGGGATGATGTGTGTGGTAAACATCTCCTGAACTACATCTCTCTATTTCTCTGCCAGCCTGGGTAATTCTCAGAGAAGCTTTATACTTAGGTGCTTTATATGATTCACGCTCAGGATTCATGTTTGTTAAAAAAAAAAAAAAGTCATGAACAATGAGCAGTCTGTGTTCCACATGCTGCATTGTATTTAACTGTTGCTAGATGGAGTAAAAACTAAATTATTAAGACAAGACTCAAACTTCCATTTGTATCATACAGTGTACTTTTTTTGTATCTTCTTTTCTTAGCACCATAAGTAGCCTCTCTAATTTTGAAATACAATATTGTTTCAGAAGAAAACAGACCTATTGTATGTTGTTTTTGTTTGTTTTATCTCCTAAAATGTGGGAATAAGTTTATATTACATTTACTGTAGTTTTTTTTCAACCTTTTTTTAAGCCCCATGCCCCTGGTACCGGGGGACTATGTTCAATCTGAATTTACATTAAAATAAAAAAATTCTATATTGATTCTGACTTTTCTACATCCAACTCACAGGTTTATCATTGCTTTGAGAAAAAAGATTATTAATTTACCCCTTTTAGAAGTGAAGATAATAGTCAATTGTTCTGGGAATGTCATTTTCGAGCCTGAGGCCTGAAAAACAGGCTCGGGACTTAACTGGGTGCTTGATCCTCAGAAACAAAGTGGCAGCCCAACAACATTTTAACCACGGAGAATATAGCTTTGGTTCACAAGGGGGGGATTACATTACATTGCATTTAGCTGACGCTTTTATTCAAAGCGACTTACATTCGACCAGGAAGATACAACCTAGAAGAAAACAGAATCATATAAGTACATCAGGTTTCATAGAGCCAAACATTTCAAGTGCTACTCAACTGGCTATAGATAAGCCAGTCCTTTATTAGTATATAAGTGCTCCGTTAGCAGTTATTTTTTAGTAATTCTATTGCTCGAAGTGGAGTCGAAAGAGATGAGTTTTCAGTCTGCGCCGGAAGATGTGCAAGCTATCTGTCAGGATGTATGTTTCGGTTTTTATCCTTCTTGTTTTGTCTTGGTACTACATGCACAGCCACACACACAACAAACTAAGACACAAAAATAAAAAATGATATCCTGCCTCGTGCTCTGCTCCAAAAATACAATGACCGGGTAATCACTGTCTCATTCATTCAGCAGATTAAGTTTGCTGCTGAACAATAATAACATCCTGTTTGGTTCATGTTTACAGCCTAAAGATAAAGCTGTATCCTCCTGGATGTAAGACTCATCTGTCTATCCCAAAACGTCCCTGTATTGTTCCATTGGAGCAGAATGATGGATCTAAAAAAAGACACACTCTGCATTTCCCAAATGTCAAATGCACAGCCAGAGATTTACAAAGGGCTGAATGAGAAGATACATGTCAAACTCGTATGTACGTGGCATTTGTATTTTAAGTGTTCAATCAAATGTTTAAAAAAAGCTCAGTCATTTACATACAAATGCATAAACAACAACAAGGTAAACCATACTGGTAACAAAAAGCTTCTTGCACTGACTGTATCCTCATGTAACATAAATGCACTCCAAACACACTCTAAAATCATGTTCAATGGACCAGACTGTGGCTTTACATCTGCAGCACTACATGGATATAAGCATAATGACTTAAGACATAATTGTAGGTTGTCTACTCACCCTCCTGTGTGTTGTTAAGCTTGCTGTCAGTATATTCCGTCGCCGTGGACAGGCACCAGACGTGGAGAGCGAAGAGCACAAAGGCAAAGTTCTTCCGCCGCCTCCAGGTTCTCATGATGCCCGGGCTCAGTGAGGTGAAACCGGGTGAAAGCGCTCCGGTCACACCGCGTTATAAAAGCAGCACGACCAACACTTCAAACAGGTGACAGGTAGCTGCCAATGTAGTTCACTGTGGTGTGGCGGGGGCTAAACCTCCAGGAAGGTGTGGTAGTCTGTCACTCCAGGAAAGAAGCTGTCAAAAACTTTTCATTCCTACACCCACGTTTAAAGTGCAACAACCGGTGGGGAAAACGTACAAATACATGTGTTATCCCAATGTTGCTCATGTGGTAGAGGTATGGCAAGGAGCGAGAGAGGAGGCAGAATGAGAGGCTGTTGGAGCGGAGTGGAGCGGACTCGCCATCCCCTCCAGGACCGGAGCAGCCACTCTGCCATGTGCGCTTCAGGCTCCGCTGGGTCCTAGAGCCGGACCAACCAAACAACTGAATGTAAACTATTTAGCCTAAAAAATCACCAACTTTGCGCTAGCTAATTGTTTTTTTTATATATAAAACACAGACTAAGGTACACCAAGGAGCTTTAGGTATGTTCTTATCTAATTTTGTAAAATATTAGATGTTGACGTAACGTACAATATTTTGAGAGTACCTCAAGTTAGCTAGTTAGCATTAGCTGACAGCGTAGTCACGGCAATTCGTCCTTCACAAAGTGTAGACATAAACGTCAGTTTGATTAAAAAATACCTTTAGAGATGCAACCCGCTGCTTGGCAGCAAGTAAACAATGATGTGTAAAAAGCTAGAAACTCTAGTTAGCTAACTTATAGTTGTTTGCAGCCTGAAGTTTGTGAAGCGAACAGAGAACGGTTGTAGTGCATGCGTTTAGCGGTTGCCTTTGGCGGTGGCTAGCTAAATACTTCAAGTTAAAACTTTATTGAAAAGCAGTGCATTAACATGAGAAACAAAAGACGTAGACCTACAGGAAAAAGATATCAAATGCACAAATGGAAGAGAAAACAAAAATCGAACTTATTGACATCATTAAATACATTTGAACAATTAAACATTCATTTATAAATTATTTACAACATTACATACGTTAAAAATCCCTACCATGAAAATATAAATATATAAATATAAAATATATATATATATATACATATAAATATATATATAATTATTTATGTTTAGTAGAACATTCAAGTTTGTGTGATCCAGGAAGCTATGTTAGGAACATATTTAGAAACTATGAGACACAATCATTTCCTTTCAGAAGCAGTTTTTTTAAATCAAATTTTACTCATGAACATATTTTGTCAATGTTGTTTTTCTTCTTCTTCTTTTTGTACCTCAGAACTAAACTTTAAAACTAAAGATGCTCTATAACAAGGAAGGAAGGACATTTCCAAAAACATAGCACTTCCCCATGTGATCACCTACTTTGACTATGCTTCTTCTTGGTATGTACTTTTCTGAACAAGGTAGTGTGCTGGACTTCAAATCAGGGGATAGGACGTTTGAGTCCCACTGCAGCATGTCGTTGTGTCCCTGGGCAAGACACTTCACCCCAAATTGCTCCTGTGGGGATTTTCCACAGTACTAAATGTATGTAAGTCGCTTTGGATAAAAGCGTCTAACAAATGACATGTAATGTAATGAACATCATGATGAGTTGTGCATAATAAAATATATGTATGTACGCTGATGGTATTACAAGTTGACATTTCAAAAATTGGTAAGCTTCTAACCTGTTGAACCCTCAGTTCCCAATTTAGTTCATTTCTAAAATGCCTGTACGTGCGTTTCTTTTGGTTGAGGTTCGTTATCTTGAGATATAATAAAGACCTTCATGATTCAATGTCAGTGTGAGAATATTGTATGTGAAAAATATTCAGTCCATCAAAATAGGAAGTTGTCCTTCACTTTAAAATACCCCTAGGATGAGGATGGCACATCCTTCAATCTATGTGTCCAAATGACATACAAAAACACACACACACACACACACACACACACACACACACACACACACACACACACACACACACACACACACACACACACACACACACACACACACACACACACGGCCCCATCCGTGTTTTGCACAGGCTACCTTGTCTGGTTTAGAGTAATCTTTTTCATTGTGAATGCTGCAGGCAAAGAAAGTCACATCATGTCTACGTGCAGTGCACATATCAGTCCACTCTACATCTCCACTGAGGTCACAAACTGCAAAGAAAATTATAAAAAAGATTTGATATGCCAGAGCTGACTTTAAGTTATTTGCCAGAGTCTGGTGTCCATCCTAACTTTCTCTTTGAAAAGGATTTATTAAATATGTTCCCCTCTGCTTTCTGTTGTAACTTTTGAGTTGATTCTGTTTTGGATGACACCTCCATCTCCTCCTCCCTCTTGCTCACCATTTTCTTTAGTGATAAGACAACTTTCAAGGCACATTTATCTTAGATGTTAAAGATTAAAATAAATATAACACAGAGACACTGCTGGAAACGATGGCAATGACGCCAAACTAACCCTAACCCTATCCCAGAAAATATGGGTGCCAATGAAATGACTAATGGCAAACCACTCTTTGTCAGTGTTTCTGCTTCACTGTACACAATTAGCCCTATACATCTCATCTAGTGTATCCTTTCTAAGACAGACATATCAGCTGTTTCTTCAGGGCATGCAAGTCAGTCAAGGCTAAGCAAAGGGCCTCAGAGTACACAGTCCACATTATGCGGAGATAGCAATGTGACATGCAGACACATGATGCCTCAGAGAGCGGGAGGCAGACTGACAGGAGCCCTTCTCCTCGTATACAGCTGCCTGTCAGTCTCTGCTCATCGTCCGGAACCAGCCCACATGACAGCAGAGCACTTCTCCCATGTGGATTACTATTTTAAATTGTCTTGCTGGTAATGCAGCCATCAGTCATGTCAGTGGAAACTGACTTTACTGATGGATTGATACTGTTTAATACATAACGTTCCTTCCTTGCTATGGGCCCAAATCGATCCATCTGTTAAAAACTGCAATTACATTACACACTTGTATAATGTACACAGCATCCTTTGTTTATATTTTGTCAGTAGCAAGTTAATTGTGTTTTTCTAACTTATTATTGCTATTATAATAGTCTTTAGATACTGTATATCTTACTACTTCTGATATATTTGTACTAACTGTTTTTCAATGTGTTGTTTTCATAGTAGAAGAGATTGAACTAAAGTAGCTAAAAGTAAAGTATGACATTAAACCTTGCATTTTGTTTGGTTTTTAAACACGGTCAGTATTTACTCTTAAGAAGTCAACTTCAGATACAGCATGCATTAATACAGCGCGGTGGTCTAAGACCTGCGGCACATGTCCTTCCCCTGTTCCCTCCTCAGCCCAGCAGGCTCAGTTCCACAGAGATGTCAGTCACCTTTACGGGCTATATGCGGACTGCAGTCACAGGCTGTGCTCAGTAATCGCCTCTCTTATTACAATGTCATCTCTGGTTTGGAGCTCTATGACAAAAGCTCCCTTTCACCAGCGTTGCGAGTCTCCTGAGTTCGATTAGCTTGGAATTCCAGTGTTCCGGATGGGAGGATCCACAGGCCTCGAGGCAGACGTGAAGCCAATGACGCAACATGGTTGACCCCTCTCCAACTGTACACACCCAGAGCACCGTACCAATGATAGTCAAGGTGCTGGGCTCCAAGCAGAATCTTAATTTCCTGGAAAATAACACTATGCCTACACAGAATGTCCTTGGAAAGCTGTTATTTCATTCTTGAGATACATTAGAGAAACATGATATCGTAGATAAGGAATACAAACAGTAGAAAGGGTATGAGCCAAGATTAGCCTCTATTGCTTTTAATCATTGGGTATTCATTTAAACAGTAAAGAAAGGTATAATTGCATTTTTTCAACGTATAAAACTGTAAACCTCATTCTCATTTGTGTGTGTGTTGGTGTCAGAAGTTTAGGTTTTGTCAATGTCTGCACACAACAACAATTGTTATTTATATTGAACATCATATACAATTTTTATATACAGAATACCATACAGTTTAATATGGGTAAGAAAATGCTTATTTGTCTTTGCCATTGTGGCATAGATTGAATTGTATCTTCTCTGGAACATATCAAATAAGATTACAAAGTTGGAAAATAATGAAAAATTACTCAAAATGTGTGTTTTTGTCACCGTCATAACTTCATCATCTTGTTCTGCAAAATCCAATTTGTGTTTCGGATTTTGTATTCATTCTAACTGTTAAGCAGTCAGGATAGAATAAGTAAAGATTGAACATGATATTTCATATAAATCAAGCCTAAATCAAATGAATATATGCCAAGGCATGGAAATGATTTGCATAGAAGATTGACTGAATTAAATATATTCCTATTGAATTTACATCAGAGCCAGGATGGTCAGTGAATTAACACAGTTTCACCTCCTGGTTTCTCTAATTTATCTTTGCAGTATCTGGTCCAGAAGTCTCTGCAAAAAAATAGAAAAACAATGTAATCAATAACTTTCAAAAATGTATCTGCTTTCAGATCTGCCTTCCCCTAGTCTCTTAAGAGCAGCTCTGCATCAAACAGGAAAGACTCCCGCTGCTAAATTGGCTTTCCTCTCCCTAAGCCTCACCCTCAGGAAGGATGGAATCATTCTAGTTTGCTATCGGTCCAAATACACTGCTATTCATTCGCCCTCCTCTCACAGCACAACCCAAAAGTAGGAATCTCATTTCAGCCAGCGTTTAAAACCACCCACCCTATACCTCTCACTATCAGACCTCTGTGTGACTCTACTCTGGGCTCAACCTGTCTCCCTGCTGCAGACTTTCTGACAAGAATGACGCCTGTGTAGCACACACACGACTTGGCGTTTATCGTGGTGGAACACACTTCTTTTTTCTCCCCCAATCTCACTGCGGGTGTGCCCGGCTAATAGCTTCATTTGAGAGGTGGCAAGGTCACGCTGGCATCGTTACAGTCGGCTCCATTTCCTTGAGAAATACAAAATGTTCTCTCACAGAGCCATTTGACGTCACACTGTGCCCTATAATTGCTGGTTGTGTCAGTAAACCACAGAGTTGATTTACTGTCGTACAGTGTTTAAAATGAGTGTTGTTGGAAGTCCCGAGGCAAAACGGTTCCCAGTTTATGTAAGGGTTGGCAAAACGAGAGAGAAGACAATCATTTTGAGATTACCCTGAAAAACATATTGGTAAAAAACACACACACACCCACTTTCTCTCTCTCAAGCCTGAAGCTGCCATGATAGTGTAATTATCTGTAAAAGATTGGAGACATCTCTTCACACTTTTACCATCTCACCTGACTGACAGCAAATGTATTGTTTGGGTAAGGGTATTATGGGAGATGAGTGATGGCTCACCCACATGTGAAGCTGAAGAATTGATTTGTCTGACGCTTCATGTCCTAAATATATCAGTCATTTGCCACATGCCCCTCATTGTGAGGACATGGATTCTGCCTCTTACAGTTAAGCAAGTCCTAGGCATTACGTCAGCAGGGTCTAAAATCCGTTACATTTAATTAAGTTATGTGTTTTTACTGTACAGTGAAAGCCAAGACCACAGCGTAGCATAATGACTGAATTGGGTTTAGTTGTGATGAAGTAAGGGTTTCAATTTGGCATGAATTATTAGGAGGTTCTCTAGTGTTTTCTAATCTGATTTTGAAGAAAACACTAGTCCTGAAAAGTCAGAAATAACTGCATGTTATATATAAGGAAAAGTAATGGACATAAATGTTAAATGTGCATTTTGTAATGTTTAATTTGTAGTTTGACCAATGACCATGGATCTGACTTTTGCAGTCAAACAGTGCCCTCTGCTGGATGATTTTCAAACTATGAGTCATTTTATTCAGTTTATTACAACTCAAAAACTAAATAACTATGAAACCTTTGTTCAAACCAACATAAAGCCTAATACTGATTTTTGTTATATTTAGGTGTGATAATGTTGATAAATGTAGCTTTTAAATCTAGTTTGAAATTATGTTATTTTGTATTTTAATATTTTACTTCATGTCTTGTCTGTCCCGTATTTCAAGATATTGTAAGAAATAAGTGCTCTTCTTTATATGTTGGATTGATGTGTTTTGTATAAATATCAAATCAGAAACATATGACACACTAGGTACGTTAAGATATTGTTGCATTCAAATATACTGTGCAGACTTCTACTTTGAACATTTCTTATCCCTACCCACATTAATAAGATGTCTATGTAGTGCACATTCTGGGTTACTGAGTGTGACTTGAATACAGTGAAAAACATTTACAGCTCCATAGAAAATCTCCTCATCAACACTATTTCATAAAAAAAGATCATTCAACTTGAAAATGAGACTCTGCTCCATATCTTCAGAAACACATTTTAAGCAAGTGTTACAGTGTCAGTTTTGGGGATTTAAGGTAATTTTGATGCAGTACTGTTTATGTTTTCTATTTCTCTGAATGAGAATTGTAGAATCGGACACATTTTATGTTTTGGGTTGATTTTGTAACACATTTAAACCCCAACTCTACCTTTTTAAAGATGTCTGCTCGCAATCTGTTGCTTTGTGATATGGTCCTCTTCTTCTCCTCCTCTTTTTTCTTTGTCACCTCTGGTAGCTTTTTGTAAATTCTACAGACACACAAAAAGGTAAATTCATACAGGACAGGGGAATATGCTATCAGAAGTCTGAGGGTGGTTGAGCTATGCCAACAGATTGGCTACAGACAAAGTATTATCTAGTGAGACCACAGCCGGCACAAACCTGGATCCACTGATAAACAGGTCTCACACAGACTCCTTTTTCACTCCCACAACTCCAGCCAATTTGTTAGGAGATCCTCCAAGTCAGATAGTGTCTCTTTAAAAAAAAATTACAATGGGCAGCCATCATCTGATCAGGTGTGCCTTTCCAGATAAGGCCAGAAAAAAGGGGGAAAGAGATAAGGTATACTGAGGGTAGTTCATATCTCCTGTCAAGACATTTGGGCATCAAACATCTATTGTTTCCATAATACAGAGTGAGGGTGTGTTAGTGTGCGCTGTGTTTGCGCATGGCAGATATGACAAACAAGCTTTGGAAGGATTGTGCTAAATAAAGAAAACAAAGAGAGACGGAGTGACATCGTCTGACGTGGGTTTAGTCTGGAGAACTCACCGTCTGGACCTCAGCTGCATCTCCCTGCCTGATATAGACCTCTCTCTAGGCTTGAAAAGGTTATCTAGGACAAGCACACACACACAAGCACACGCACGCACGCACGCACGCACACAAGCACACACATACACACACACACACACACACACACACACACACACAACTGTGTGCTTGTGTGCGTGCGTGCGTGCGTGCGTGTGCTTGTGTGTGTGTGCTTGTCCTAGNATTCAGACAAAGGCATTTAAAATTAGTCATTAAAAAGAAAAGATAATAAAATAAACATTAAAAGAAAAAATACATGGATAAAAGTTACAGTGCAGTTTAAGATATGAATAGTTCAATTAAAAGCAGCGACAAAAAGAAAAGTCTTCAGCCTGGATTTAAAAGTAGTCAGAGTTGCAGCGGACCTGCAGGTTCCAGATATTTGGAGCATAATAACTGAACGCTGCTTCTCCATGTTTAGTTCTGACTCTGGGGACAGAAAGCTGACCAGTCCCTGAAGACCTGAGAGATCTGGATGGTTCATCATTTAGCAGGAGGTCAGAAATGTATTTTGGGCCTAAACCATTCAGTGCTTTATAAACCAGCAGCAGTATTGTGAAATCTATTCTTTGACACACAGGAAGCCAGTGTAAAGACTTCAGAACTGGAGTGATGTGATCCACTTTCTTAGTGTCAGTGAGGACTCGAGCAGCGGCGTTCTGAATCAGCCGCAGCTTTCTAATAGATGCATGGTTGGCACACATTACACCGCCTAAAAGTATGTTGTAGATCTTCTGACCTTCTGAATGTCCCAACTGCCCTTTTCAACACTGATGCCATTTCTTTAGATTGATTACATCTCATTGTGGTGTGGGCATTGTTTCAGCTGCAGAGTTGTTCGTGATATAAACGGCAAGCGACATGAGATGAGGCGTTCAGTGCATCTGCAGCCAGAGGGTCGTGATACAAATCTGTGTCAGAGATAACCGCATAGCATTGTTTGACAGTGAAACCACGCATCTGCACCCTTTCTGTTCAGAAATGTCACTAAACGGAAACCACCCACAGATAAACAAGCAGTGTCCTAGCGTTTCCTCTCCTGCTTCCTGTGAAGCATGTGGCTTTTTGCACTGAGACGAGAGAGCTGCAGTCAATTTCCAGGGATGTGAAGTTACTGTGAATTTGTGTGACATATATAACACTTCATGGAAATCCACCACGCTGAAATGACATGTGGCAAACCGTGGTCTTTGAGAATTGATCAAAAACATTGTTAAAACGTTTTTATTGCTATTTTTGTATTGAAGAATGTCATGCAGTAAATTACAATTGTTTCATATTGAGATACTTAACGGGTACAATATGATGTCATTTACATCTGGAAGAGAAAACGAGATGATTAGCAGGAATAGTAAAATGCATATGTGGTTTCGCTGTCCGCTTCCACCATACTGTGAAAGCAATGGTCACTAAGGGAGGAGTTGACTTTAAAGTAGTCGAATACGCTAATGTTTAACGGCAGTTGCCTCAGCGGACCAGAATGCAATAAAACCTCAAAACACTTGAAATGGAGAGACCTTTCAGCACCACTTGTTTAATGTTACAAGTTTCCATGTGTCGCCTTGAAGTTCTTGAAAGTCCCTCTTGGAAACAGAGTAATGGTTAAGGGAAGAAGAATAAAGGGAGAAGTGACAATGGTCACACCAAAAGAGAGAATTGGAAAGACTAACAATATTTCCTGGAATACTACAACTTGATACTACAACTTATTTATATTTAAAAGGCCTCCAAAGGGTAGATTTTTTTGTTTTTAGATAAAAGTGACAATTAGCAGTAAGTGTGTGTGAGACCTTTTTGACGTTTGCTTTAATCGCTGGTGTTCATTTCTCTTCTCTCACACACTTGGCACAAGCGATTGGATAAATGACCCCAAAAACCCAAAGTGCAGTCAAAACCTATTTTTCAACTGAAGCCTTGAACAAGTCTTGCGCAAGAGGTTGTCACAGCATGCCATGTACCCACATATCTGGCTTTTCAAGACACGTTTCCATTCTGATTTGATTTGTCTTCCCAATAATTGCAACAATTACACAGCTTTAGTTATTCCCTGTCCACCCACTCAGGTCATGGCTGATTTGCAGAAGGATTGTCCTGTAGGAAATGACAGTGATGTTGCTCTACGTCTCCAGACAGAGCTGGTGGATCTTGGATAGACGTGATTCTGGTAAGACTCCCTGAGAGAGGAGCAAAGGGCCAGGAAACACTCGCTCATACACTCGTCATTTGTCTATTGTGTGTGTGTGTGTGTGTGTGTGTGTGTGTGTGTGTGTGTGTGTGTGTGTGTGTGTGTGTGTGTGTGTGTGTGTGTGGTAGGTACACAGATCTAATTTCTGAGAACAACAGTGGTCATTAATCTCTGGCAGCGCTCCCACCTCAGTACTCTGTGGTGTGTGTGTGTGTGTGTGTGTGTGTGTGTGTGTGTGTGTGTGTGTGGTACAGATCTAATTTCTGAGAACAACAGTGGTCATTAATCTCTTTTGAGGATGTCACACTGACTTCAATAGATGTATATTATAAATTCAATGGTGGACAGTAACTAAGTATATTACTAAAGTCCTGTACTTAAATATAATTTTGCAGTACTTGATTACTAACATTGTCTGCCGCTTCATACTACATCTTACTCCACTTGTTTTTATTTTTAAATTGTACTTACTAATTACTTTTCGTAACATGGTTTATATATATGTATATATTTGTATATACTGTATATATATTTCTAATCTAATCTCTAGTACACAAAGTATCCAAACTTTACTCCACATTGACAAATAGTTAGAATAATAGAAACACCTCTATATGTATTCCTTAGTTATAAAAACTAAATATTACTACATTTTCTAAAAATACAACACGTAAAATACTTTTGCTTTTAATACTTTAAGTATATTTAGCGGATAATACGTCTATACTTCCTGAACATTTTCAACTCAGGACTTTTACTGGTAATGGAGAATTCTATCTTAGACCATGGTATTACTACTTTTACTTAAGTAAAGGATTTGAATACTTCATCCACCTTTTGATTATATCTGTGTTACTCCACACACACACACACACACACAAACACACACACGCACACGCACACACACACGCACGCACGCACACGCACACGCACACGCACACGCACACTCAATGAACNGTCCAGCTGGGAAGAGACCAAGGGGTAGACCTAGAACCAGGTGGAGGGATTATATCTCTTCGCTGGCCTGGGAGCGCCTTGGGATCCCCCAGTCAGAGCTGGTTGATGTGGCCAGGGAAAATAAAGTTTGGGGCTCTCTGCTGGAACTGCTACCTCCGCGACCCGACCACGGATAAGCGGGAAAAGATGGATGGATGGATGGACATCTCAATATACGTCGATACAACATTGCGTGTTGATAGAAATCAACACGTAGGCCTAATGAAATAAGACCCCACGGTTTGATGATTGATAGGTGTGTGGGCTGTCTTTCATTTTGACTCACAGAACAATGTTATAATAAACATACATACTGTATGTTAAATGGATATATCCGCCTTCTTTCATTTATCTTTCCATTCCCACAACAATATACATAAAGAAATGGCATATTTTGGACATAGTTCGAATGGTGATTAATCATGATCAATACATTTTTAAGCTGTGATTAATCTGATTAAAAATGTTAATCGTTTGACAGCCCTAATTATTACTTATCATTTTCCAGGGTGTTCATTTACTTTAGTGCAGTTCAAATGTTGATGATTAGTTTCCAAGCTACGAGTCAATCTGCAACAGGAAAATGTTCACCACAAAGAAAGGCCTCTCCTTGAGGATAAAGGACTATCAGGTGGTGCTCAGAGCAGATTATCCTTCCCTGAGCAGTTCACCTCACTAACTAAAGTGTTCAGATGTCTGATTCTATATTGGTACCAGAGATCTACTGCATTCCAGATTAGGATATTCTTCATCATGCGTGAATAAGTGCAGGTGAGGCAGGGATGTTCCTGCTCACTATTACTCTCCTCAGCATACATGGATCTCATTATCCCATGATCCTCTTGGTGTGAAAAACCAATAACCACTTCCTGTGTCTGCATTTGGAAGTGTCCTAAACTAAACTCTGAACACTCAAAATACAGAAGCCTTTTGTTAACTCTAATGAGCCATAACGTCAGCGGATCAATTCAACCAGAATGTTTTATTTTGAACGCTGCCCAGCTGTTTATGTGCAGCAAACAGCCACATTGGATCCAAAAACAAGAAGGACTTCGACCATTCAATGTCTATCGACTCATGTCCAAAATCCCTGTGTTCCCTCCATAGGGAGTTTCTCTCCCAATGATTCCCCCCCTCCTGAAATGCCTCCATCACAATCCTTTGTCATAGTGACATCACTGTGTGACACTGGCGCTTCTATTGGCTTGTGTTCCAACACATTGTACGTGATAGGCTAAGGGGCGGGACATCTGTAAGCAGTTGACCAATCATAACAGAGCCGGCCAGCTAACCAATAAGAGCAGACTGGGCTCTGGTTTCAGACAGAGGGTGAACAGAGATGCTGCAGCACAGGCAGTAGGAGAAAAATAGAGAGCTTTTTGAACATGAGAGCATGCTTTAGTGGCAGCAAAAGGCATCTGTAGGTTCACACAGGAACAGAATGCAGAGTGCAGACTGATACATGTTGATAGGGATGCTGGGGCAGTTCATATATTCATATTTACAGTTAATATATTATTAACTGAAGTCCACAGCGTAGATCAGGGAGCAGCTCAGTGTCTCTATCAGTGCTGTCATCCATAATGCATTCTGATTCACCACTTTTGCATGCTGTGCTGATTGCAAGGTGTGTCCTGTCAGACCCAGTCCACACTTTGACAAGCTGTCAATGTCAATGGAGTGGAAGGCTGTACCTGTCTGTCACTGTGTGTGTGTGTGTGTGTGTGTGTGTGTGTGTGTGTGTGTGTGTGTGTGTGTGTGTGTGTGTGTGTGTGTGTGTGTGTGTGTGTGTGTGTGTGCGTGCCGGTCTGTAAGATTCAGAGAGACAGACTGAGCCAGAGAAGAGCTGACTTCATAAATGTTGTTTCTTGTGGTTGTTGTCTGCGCTCCCCTTGGATGCCATCTGTGGTCTGTTTAAGGATTGCTAGCTTTTCTTCTTGCACTTAAGAACATGCTAGGTTCTTCAATGACAACATACTGGGTCTGTGCATTCACATTTGAAATTATGATACATGGTATGAAACAGCTGTCACGTTTCAATATAATGCTGTGTGTTTTAAGGAAGGCCATACAATGTGTTTTTTCGAAGATCTAATTATAGGGAAACTGTTACCGTAAATATAAGGCAAGGCAAGGCAAGTTTATTTATATAGCACATTTCAACATAAGGCAATTCCAAGTGCCTTACAAAAATGAAAGACATTAAGAGCATTAAGAAACATATTATAAAATGATATCTAAAAACACTCATTTAAAAACAATGATATAAAATGACATTTAAAAACACTAATTTAAAAGCAAAGATAAAAAGCAAAGATAATAAAAGTTACAGTGCAGTTTAAGATGTGAATATATCAATTAAAAGCAGCGGTACAAAGAAAAGTCTTCAGCCTGTATTTAAAAGTAGTAAGAGTTCCAGCTGACCTGCAGGTTTCTGGTAGTTTGTTCCAGATATTTGGAGCATAATAACTGAACACTGCTTCTCCGTGTTTAGTTCTGACTCGGGACAGAAAGCTGACCAGTCCCTGAAGACCTGAGAGATCTGGATGGTTCATAATTTAGCAGTAGGTCAGAAATGTATTCTTTGACACACAGGAAGCCAGTGTAAAGATTTCAGAACAGGAGTGATGTAATCCACTTTCTTAGTTTCAGTGAGGACTCGAGCAGCGACGTTCTGAATCAGCTGCAGCTTTCTAATAGATCTTTTAGTGAGACCTGTAAAGACACCATTACAGTAGTCCAGTCTGCTGAAGATAAAAGCATGGACAAGTTTTTCCAAATCCTGCTGTGACATTAGTCTTTTAATCCTAGATATGTTCTTTAGGTGATCGTAAGCTGATTTAGTAACTGTTTTTTTTCAAAGGCTAAAATCCCAAAGTTCCCTCCAGAGGGAGTTTCTTCTCTTGAGTTTACTCATCTTTTTCCCCTCTCTTGGCTAGCAAACATGCTATGCTTGTTGCTGGAGGTGTCTTTGCGGCAATGTGCAACAAAAAATCTAAACATTACCCCGGGTTATTTTTTAGAAAAATTATATTGAAATTAAATGGACTCAAAGTGAGGTCCTCTTCTAATATCATTAGTTATTATAACTAATTATTTAGTTCTAATAGCAACATTTCCTTTTGCGTTCTTTTAATATTTTAATTGTTTAACCCTTATTAGAGTTATGACGTTTTTATTACTATTTGTTTTGTTGTACCTATATGTCTACTCTATTTTATAGGGTTTTATATTGTTGCATCGATTCACTTAGTCTTGTGTCTTATTTTTCCGAGAGGAATCATTATTTATTTTTATTCTATGTTATTTTGATGATCATACCTTTTACCCCCTTGTGTCTCTAAACCTGTTAAAACGTCCACCTCACTACTTCTGGCAGCACCCGGAAGATTGTTGACATCCAACTGCATCCCTTTACCTCTTCTTTTTATATATAGACACATTTTCTTTACTATCATTTGGACTGTTGTAAATGTACTCATTTTTTTAATTTAAGCACACAACACCTATTGCACGCCTGTCCGTTCTGGGAGAGGGATCCTCCTCTGTTGCTCTCCCTGAGTATTTTCCCCCTATTTTCCTCATTAACTGTGGTGTTTCTTTGGGAGTTTTTCTTTGCACTATCTAAGGACAGATGGTGTTGTTTTCTGTACACACTGTAAAGCCACTTGAGACAAATGTGTAATTTGCAATACTGGGCCATAAACAAAATGTGATTGATCATAAACAATTCCAGAGGCACACATTACATTACATGTCACTTGTTAGACGCTTTTATCCAAAGCGACTTACATACTCAATACTGTGGACAATCCCCACAGGAGCAATTTGGGGTGAAGTGTCTCAGGGACACAACGACATGCTGACTGCAGTGGGGTTTGAACCTGTGACCTCCTGATCCCAACACCAAGGCTCTATCCATTTAAAAACCTTTAGATTTAGTTTTTTTAGTATATCTGACAATGTTATGGAAGTACACAAATAGTAAACTTTTTTTGTACCTTTGTTTTATGTGACCATCTTCTTCTACTCCAACACATCCCGAAGTAAATATGTTTGTCTGACAGCTTTGGTTGCTTTACAGATTACAGTTTTCCATCCCCTTCCTGTCCAGATAAAACCATGTATGTGAAACGTGGGAATTTCCTGGTGTTATGCATGCATTGGTCATAAAGTGTGCTCTGATATTCATCTAAGTCATATCTGTGAATGGCATAAGAGCTGTCGGCATGTGCATTGTTAGTAAACATGAGCTGGGTTCAGTGGATCTGACTTGCACCAAATAAGCAAGTAGGGGGGGGGGAAATATGACCCATTTGGTTTCTCTGTTCCGGGCACCCTGGATTCCTCAGTAAGCCTAACCCCTTTCCCCCTTTATTCTTCCACACAACTTACCCGACACAACACAATAAATAATAACACAACGAACAGTGGCAAGAAAAATGTGAAGCGTGGGAATTTCCTGGTGTTACTCATGCATTGGTCATAATATGTGCTCTGATATTCATCTAAGTCACATTCATAGACAAACAGATTGAGGTTGTGTTCGGATCGACAGTACTCATGTTTTTATCTGTTCCCTGTGTGTGTGTGTGTGTGTGTGTGTGTGTGTGTGTGTGTGTGTGTGTGTGTGTGTGTGTGTGTGTGTGTGTGTGTGTGTGTGTGTGTGTGTGTGTGTGTGCTCCTGGATAGGCGTGGCTGACCTGCTTTCTCCTTCCCGCCTTTACACAAACTCAGCTGCTTCTCCTGCTTGAAAGCTTGGTTTTCATTTCCAGTCTTCACCAGTGTGTGAGTGTTTTCAATCCTGATGACATACCTCTCGAAAAACTACCAACTCCAGTCATCTCCCTAGTCCAATCCAACTGTATTTATAAAGCACTTTAAAACCTCCAGACCAAAGTCAGTTTTCCCTTTTCCTTCTGTGTTTGGTTGTTAGGACGTATAATTTCGTTTAAGACCTTTAACTTAAAACCTTTGAAAGTAATCGACTTTGGCATAAGTGGTTCTAATTTTGTTTATTGCGACTATAAGGAAACACTACATTAATATAGATANCTGAATGTCTTTCATTTCTGTAAAGCACTTTGAATTGCCTTGTGTTGAAAAGTGCTATATAAATAAACTTGCCTTGCCTTGCATGTAGCCGGTTGCAGATGCTCCTGCTAGATTTGTACTTTCTTATTTGAGCCTATTAGTTATTTTTCTGTTAATAACTCTGATTAGTCAAACTGTGCCCTCTCTAACGTTTCTTGTAGAGAGATATTTTGCTGGTTTTATTGGCCGTTGATTGCACACCGCCCTGTTTACACCAGGTAGAAGCTAATCACGCTAAAGCAGGTTAACATGGTGTTCAGAACCACGGCTATCCCCACTGAAATCTGGAGGAAGACACAGAGGATGCTGGGTAAACCAAAGCAAATAAGGAGGAGGAGGAGGGCTGGGTCCAAGTGTATGAAGTAAATAAGCCGTGTCTCCCCCCCCTCATCGTAAGATCACTGGCTTATAATGGACAATCTAATAGCGTTAGCTGGGAGTCGAATGGAATATCTGGAGCGTAGTTTAATGTGCTTTTCAAAAACACAATATATCTGACAACGATTCCACCGATGGCTTCTGGACTGGTCTGGACTCAATTGGTTGAATTACTAAGATCTGGAAAAAGCAAGAAGTGTCTGAAGTGACTGATTAGTACAAGAAAGATTTGCCATTCATTACCGTAGAACTTTAATCTACAGTACATAGCATTTTCTGTTTTGGTATCGTGCATATACATCTTCCTGTAACCATTTTCATTTAGTACATTTTACAAATGATACTTGGTAAAAGTAATAAGGACCAAACCTGTGCAGTCAGCTCTGCATGTTACATGTCTTCGTAACCGAGTGAAGTGAGGACAGCAGTGACGCCTGCAGCTGCATTCCTGCTCAAGTGGAGCTCTCTTATGAACAGGGTAACGGAGAATCCTGATGGCGGTTTGTTTGATTGAACGCAGCCTTTGACTTGACTCTGTGGCGATTAATGAAACTAATGTGCCCTGCTCTGTGGGAAAACGTCAAACCGACAACCAGCAAACGATGTTCAATAAACATCCAGCCAATCTGGACCGAAGTCTGCTCAGCGTCAACGGGCCGAGACCAGGAGGCTTAGCGACACACAGCGAGCCCGGGGCATCTGAACTTTTCCCCTCCTGCTGGCAGGATTAATCTGCACGTTGTTTAAACTAATCGAGATGGAGATAAATCTGTCAGTTCGCCTGCCTGCGGTCAGCGAAATGAGGTCGGAGTGTTAATGTCGCTGGAACACGCCGCCCGAGGATTCCCTTCAATTCACGGTTAAGAGAAATAACATTTGAGTGGTGTAAGGGTGTGTTTAAGGTTCAATATGGTTCTCTAAGTGTGTGTATGCGTGTGCAAATGTGTGTGTGTGTGTGTGTGTGTGTGTGTGTGTGTGTGTGTGTGTGTGTGTGTGTGTGTGTGTGTGTGTGTGTGTGTGTGTGTGTTGGCTGGAGGGAGTACAGTGACTCTGAAACCAAAAAGAGCCCAGCCCACTCCCACAGTGGAAAGAATGATGTGTTATTCTGTAAATGACACTATTGACCGACAAGATGCTTGCCTGAGGTGAGACACTGGGCATTGTGTGTGTGTGCGTGTGCGTGTGCGTGTGCGTGTGCGTGTGCGTGTGCGTGTGTGTGTGTGTGTGTCTCCATGTGTGTGTAGGAGCGACACAGCAATTGCACGCATGTGTGATTCACCTTGCGTGCAACAGTCAGCCATGAAAATAATTTTTTCTGAATTCTTTAGCCATGCGTGTGTTCATGCAGATTCGCTGGACACCATCAGTGCTGCCTCCTGTGGAGTGTTTGCTCTCTAAATACTTTATTATCTGTTGCGGTTCCAGTGTGTGTGTGTGTGTGTGTGTGTGTGTGTGTGTGTGTGTGTGTGTGTGTGTGTGTGCACTGAGGGGGCCGGCTCCCTTGCCCTACTCTCTCAGGGTGCCGGCCACAGTGGAAGTTGTTTATGGTGTGTAGGTGTGTGTCCATGTGAGCCGCTGGTGGGTCTGATCGTGAGATTCAGGTGCGGATGCTTGCCATGTTTTAGTTTACGAGTGTGTAAGTGTGTGAGTAAGTATACTGTGTGAGAGTGCCTGAGCGAGTGTTTTGCGTGAGAGTGTATCTCCCTTCATGTGGTCGCTGAATGTTGCCACAGTAAGCATAATTGTGTTTACAGTAAAGCTACTGCCTACTTCTGACTGGCTGTGGAACAAACACTTACTGGATCAGAATCAAACCAGAGGCCAAGAGCTGCCGTGTGGGGTTCAAACAATGTGCTTTTGGGCATCAAGAAAACACAAAAAGACCACTTCAGCACTAATCCAGTTTACGTTGTCAAGTTGAGATCTTAATTTTTGTTTTGTACCTAAACCCTGAAATGTATATACAACATTTTTTCCTAAGCCCAAAGAGTGTTAGGACACGCCCGATGTAATGAGTAGGAAATTACCCCTATCGCCTATTACGCATTGTTAACGAAAATGAAAAATGATCTGTTCTTTGATTCGGATCTGCACCAAAATAAAGTGGGTTCTTCATTGGCCAATGCCACGCCCTTCCACCAAATGTCATGAAAACCAGGCCGGCTTTTCTTTCAAATAAACCGACAGACAAACCAAGAACATATTATTCCTGATGAAGTTGATGACGCTTTGTCCTAATGTTCTTTTCTATCAACACCAAGTAATCATTTGGATATTTTGGGAAAATACTCTCTTCCATTACAATGAAGCTTTGTCAAGATTAAAGACATGTTTGTTTTTTATGTGTGCTGCAAGACAACAGAACTTAGGTGAGTCCATGAGAACATAAAGGGCCGAAAGCACATTGTTTTATTTACATGGTGCGTCTCCATGAAGCTCCTGTCCATGGCCGTTTCTCAATCTCGAGGATGCTGGCTTGGTAGTCGCGTACTTCCAAGTCACTTCCTTCAGAAACGAAGCAAGTATACTTCCAAGCCACGGCTTCGGAAAACGAAGAAGAATGGAACAGGCTAACAAGTGTGCCACTCTCTCTAACGGTTTCAACATAAACTGTACCGAAAATAAATACCTCACGATGTCTATCTAATGATGAACTTGCTTTACTTTCACGGAACACATCTGTGGTGATAACAAATGTAACAAAGTAACATATTTACCAACACATGTTCTACGCCACTACATACTTACATTTAAATGTGTGCTGCGTCGGTTCAGCCATTCTCCGCAAGG
>NW_011369947.1:28247439-28260944 GCF_000735185.1 Notothenia coriiceps
GGAAGAGAAGGAGGACGAGGAGAGGAGGAGGAGGGCTGAAGATGAATGAAGGCACCTACAGCAACACTCTACACTGTAAAAACTGTTGCTTTTGACATTTTTTAAAAATGTCAAAAGTTTCCAAGCAATTTTAAGAGTTTAGTCAACTTTTGCATTTTTTGAGTTGGTGTAATTTACTTTTTTAGTTTTCCTCCTTAGCCTGTAAAAACTGTTGCTTTGGTAAAAATTAAAAAAATGTGTCAACAGTTTCCAAGCAATTTTAGGAGCTGGGTAAACTCACTAATGTGATTTGATCTGCATGTGAAAAGATGAGTTGAGCCTACAATTAAAAGCCAAGATGTTAAGTGTAACCAATGCAAATAACAATCTGTTAAGAACCACATAAGACAAGAATAAATAAAATAAATTATAAAACACAATTGAGTTGCCGGAACCTATACGACAAACTCTTCCTGATTTCAATCCAACCCTTTAAATATTTGATAGCATTGAAACATTGCAGATTAAACCAATAGATTTACATTTTATTAAAATTGGATTATTTCAAAAACAGTTTTCATAAAACAGTAACAAGTTAAGCACAATACAATAACATACATCGAGACACATGGTTATTACTTGATGGTTATTCCAACTGCATCTGGCTCGTGGGCAACGTGCTGTGCATCACGAGCCTGTTGCACTTCAACCTCTGTTGTTCCCTGTACTGTATATACAAACAAAACACTAAATTGAGTACAGATCAGGACACACCATGTGTTTTCCTCAACAACAAAAATCGAACCCTCTTGAAATCATATAACGAGCCAGTTTACATTAGCTGTTAACAGACGGTAAAAGATCGTAACAGAGGTGCTATTCACATGCATTACAAGGGGTTTGAGCCATCAAAAAAGGCTGGTTACAAGAAAATGGACCACATAGTCATGGTATGTGAGAGCGCAGGCCAGTCTACATGAATGCAGGGCAAGGCACGTTTCTTGCTAGTGGAGCCTCGCAGCGGTGAAACCGTGCCCCGTTGTATAATGTACTGTAGGTTTTTATCATTAATAAGATAGAATTGTGTCATGGTGTTTGAATTGATTTTAAGTGGACACAGGGACAACACATTGGCTGTACCTGATGCAGAGGCACTGACTGCTTGTCTGATTTTCTGAATTNCTGTTGGAATAATATCAAGGCAGCAGGAGGAGGATTTTAGATGTTGTATAATGTCCTCTAGGTTTTTATCATTAATCTGATGGAATTGTGTCATGATGTCTGAATTGTGTCAGTGAAGAAGGAGGCAAAATCATTGCACGCCCTGGTGGATAGAAATTCAGAGGCTACTGACACTGGGGGGTTAGTTAGTCTGTCAACGGTAGCAAACAAGGCACGTGCGTTGTTTTTGTTTTTGGTAATGATATCAGAGAAGAAAGACTTTTGTGCGTTTTTCAATTCCAAATTATAAAGGCCATGAGTGACATTTATGTTGCAATCAAAACAGTGAGATCAGCATTAGCATTTATCCCACATCCAGCTTCTACATTTAGATGGCATATACACTTAGAGGCTGCACATCTTTCAAAAGGAAATTATGTCAAACTTGTGACTCCAGTTGATTTTCTTTTGTATTTTACAAACAGGAAGAAAATACTTTAGCTGTTCTACAATCTGTATTGTTGTCTTTTATATACAGTATATATCAAAAATACATAAATATCTAAAACATTCCCATGTGAATCATGTATTTTTAGATTAAAGTAAAATTATTATTCAGATATTCATCTTGATCATTATTGTGTACTTACAAAATAGGGTTTTACTTTTTGTTTTGCACAAAATATAATTCTAAATTTGTTATGATAATTAGGTATACATGTCTAAAGGCTAGAAAGTATATCCCACCTGTTAAGATTTTATATTTAACAATTCTGATGATGATGATGATGATGATGATGATGATGATGATGATGATATGAACTGTAATTCCACACTAACATGTTGATAAAAACACTGATCTCTCTATTTGGACATTTGTCGCCTTTTTCCACCCTTATGAGTTTGAATCTGACTTATTCCTCTTATCTGTATATGATGTTAAACTCAGGGGGGCATCATTTTCCATTGGGTTGTTCTACCACCATACCGTTTTGTTTTGGTTCATAGGAAGGGAGTTATGTTAGCTTTCTGTTATTCAAATTTCAAAAGATTAAAACATGTTCTCTGCAATGATGGTTATATTTGTTTTCCTTTAGAGGAATTGAAAAATGTATTAAATGACTAGCTCCAAATTGTAGCTTTTCAGCTTATATGTATTGCCTGAAAGGATTGTTGTTCAGCTTATGTGAACAATGTGATAGATAGAGTTTCAGCCCTGCGATGGATGATCCCCAACACAATAGGTTAAACATATCTTTATTCATATATATGCAGATGAGGACCTCAGATCTCAGTATCATACAAGTCTTTTTTTTAATCAAGTAGAAACATCAATATAGGCATCAACTCTTAAGGTTGCAAACACACACTCAGTATCTGATGAAGAAGAGGATGAGGGCCTGGATGCCCAGAAACATGACTCTAATGCCTGATGCCTTTGTGTGAAAGGATTCTGTCTGCATGGCCTCATGATGGAAGGATCTTTGTTTTCTCGTTAGTGCAAAGACATCTCGTGTTCTGCAGACCTGGCCCTCCTTCTCATTTCCTGCACAAACTCTTAAATACGTTTACCACCTACACACCTCTGCTGGGGAAATTCATCAAAAACAAACAAACTGCTCGACGTGCAGTATTTCAGATTTTAGTTTGACGTCACAGATGTTTTATGGGATCATTGAAGAATAAATCAGGAAAACATCAAATCTGTTGAAGGAGTTTCAGGAAGTCAAGTAGTTTTAGCAGTTTTAGTATTTTATCCTCAGCAGATATAATCATGGTTGGGGGAACTGTACCACGTTAAAGTAATCAGATTACTTTTGTCTGTAACACAGTAATGTAATGCGTTACTGTTGGCTCAGCAGTAAGGACATTACTGTTACTAGGCAAGAAATTATCTCGTTACGTTAAGGTCTTAAACTATCTGAATGACGGGAGGACAGAAAAATAAATCAAACGCTCCTTTCCCCTACTATAGTTCCTGGATGAGGAGGAGGAGGAGCAGAAATGCAGAGTCTCATAGCAGAGGTAAGCAGGCTTGTAGCAGCGTACATGGTGGAGAACAGGTTGCCAGTTTCCACGTGGAATCCCCATCTTTCCAGAACATACTGAGCAAGATACAGGTAACGGGCGGGCGCCGTCAGACAGGAACACTTTGGAAGCTCTCTTTAGTTATGATGAGCTACAGAAAACAAAAACAAAGAGCAGAAACAGAGGTCTGTGTTCAGTACTGTCCTGATTAGATTACATATTTTGACTGATTTGGGATAAATGAGGTTTAACTTTATATTTGTATTTGTCATTTCATTTATGGTGCATCTCAGGTGATGTTACAGAGTAATCCAAAAGTAATGTAACTAGTAGTGTAAATAATTACCTTCAGCAGAGAGTAATTTAGAAAAGTAAGCGATTTACTTTTTAAAGAGCAACTAGTACTGTGTAATGCATTACTTTGAGTAACTACCCCAACAGTGGATATAATGTCAGGTGAATTGGAAGTGTCTGCTCTCTGCTCTGGTGAGCATAGAATTTAAAGGCAACTGGGGTCAGAGCTGGAACAGAGTCACCTGTCAGGGACCAGCAACGCCAGGAGGAGACACCCAGAGTCAGTGGAATGCATAACCATCCTTGTCCATATTTATATTGGTAAAAATCACACCATTGATGTTTCCAAAAGCATCTCTTTTTGGTTCTGGATAAATATTGGATAAATATGAATTGTGAAAGTGTGTTTCCTGCATGTTTCGTTATCTAAATATTTTATGAGCAGGGACCTTATATTATTTTATATAATTTCCCATCCACCAGGGGGTTAGCTCTCACCTCTTGTTCTCCTTTTTCTGAGGGTATTTACATATGTATGAGGCATCTGTATGAGAAGCCTTTTATTTTTTCACCACGGTGTATCTTGTAGTTCTTTACGCTGGAACCGTCTATCAGTTGGAAAGTGTTATTCAGGCAGACGAGCACAAAGTGCCACCCTGTCAGCAGGATTGTGGTGTGCTGGGAACAAAGTCCAGCATGCCTCCATTCTTATGTGTGTGATGCATTACATTACATGACATTACATTACATGACATTACATGACATGTATACATCACGCTTTTATCCAAAGCGACTTACATACTCAATACTGTGGACAATCCCCACGGGAGCAATTTTGGGTGATGTGTCTCAGGGACAGAACGACATGCTGACTGCAGTGGGGTTTGAACCTGTGCTCCCCTGATCTGAAAACCAAGATACAACCCACTGCACCACACGCCTCCCCTGATGCCTTCAGGTGTCTGTGATATGGAGTCACTGTGACTCTTTTTCCTACCGTGAAGTTGAATAAGATAATAAAAGAATACAGGTTTCATATGGTGTAATGACATGACCTTATGTTGATTTATCTTCTATCAGATAGACCTCTCATAGATTTGTCATAGAACATTATAAAAGTGTTTGTATTAAGCAGGGTCAAGTTCAGGGAAGTCTGAACGTAACGCTGCACATTACAGCGTTGATGCTGACGTAATACATCAAGGGCAGCCAATGTGTTCTGAAAGTAGTGCAGGTCATCGCTAAATAAATACAGAAAATAACAATGTTTGTTTTTAAATATGATGGACACATTCTGAAGTTCGAGCATCATTTGGATTATAACAGTGACTATGGATAATCCTCTCCTTTGTGTGAGGAGCTGCTGCAGGGAGGGGGGGNAATTAGTTAGTTAATTTGTGAATGTAATCTTTGCTAGCTAGCTAGCTACGTTAGCACGTATTTACCTTGGAGCAAACGTATTTGTGTTTGTTGATATTCGCCATATTCAGCTGGGCATGGGGCCTGCCGCATTTCTTTATCCACTGGCGGCATCTCTCCTCTCGGGTTTTGGGTTTAGGAAACGGGTAAAATATCACACTAAGCTTATGGGATATCTGCTATCCGATTTGCAAAGACCATAAGCACAACGCTTCACCATTTTCGCAATGAATTTGAACGCTAAGCTTGTCGGACTTCCAGAGGGAGCCGCGCACGTGATCGAATAGGATTGGACAACGGGCATTTAGGGGCGTGGCTTTGCGAAAGGTCAATTGTTACTTTTCACAACAAGTCAGTATCCCCCCGCGTCTGAGTTGGGCTGAAAAGCAAACTGCATGCAGCCTCGCCCTTAGCTGTGATATACTGAGCATATACCACGGCCTGTCGTGAGCTATTGCTTAAATATACTATATATATATATACTATACTATATATATATATTATATACTAGCCCGCTAAGAAGTGAACCAGCGTCGTAGGGCCGGAAACCCAGAGCTTTCCCTGAAGTTAGCTCGCTAAGCGAAAATCCGGCTTCGTAGTATAGGCCCCAGGCCTCTGGCAGAATCAGTGATTGATATCTTTGTTTGAGGTCAACTAAAAGTAATTGTAATAGATTGATGCACTATTTAGAAGTTCAGAGTTTGAGAAGCAATTTCCTATGAAATTGACAATCTTCAAATTATCTAGCAAGCATTACATAATTTTGTTAGAATCCACTCAGGACAACACTGGAACATATATATGTTTTGTATTGTATTATATGCTTTTTACCTATTTTGCCACATTCAATTAAACATTTTTCCTATAAGGTCATTATAGGATTAGAAAGTGACTCTCCGCCAGCCTTTTATAAAGAAATCATAGATTTTATACCAATATGTGATATGATCACATCAGAAAATGCAGATTTTAAACAGAGACAATAAAAACACAGGTGCTCAGAATTCCATGTTGAGCAACACAGATTCAGGTTTATTGTCCAAACAGAAAGATGCAGTATACAGGTTCTCTCACAGTGAAATTTGAAATACTTCTTCAGGTGTGACGACACCACGTTAACCCTAAAATGCTGCAGGTGTCCTCAAAAGACCTGCACCGCCATCAAAATATCAAACATCAGTGAAAATGAGATGACAGGCTGTATTGAGGGATTCCTTTAAAATGCTCATCATCCAGTCTCCCATGAGTCATGCATCTACACACCAATAATGACAAAAGCTTTACTTGCTCAGACTCTTAAATGTCAAAAATTCTCACGGTTGTTCTGTTCTTGTTGAGCTTTAAACCCTTCAGTTAGCTACATGGAAACATAAAACCAGTTTCACAATCACAATTGGTGCCTACATAGAAGTGATGGAGATCCACTGGTCAGCAGCACAGGGAGCATGAGAATACTTGGATGGTCTGACTCTCTATAGCGCTGACAAATTAAATCCTCCCACGCCACCCGCCTCCAATCAAGCACCATCTTTCTTTTCCTTGTTACAAAATACATTTATAAAAGAACAAGCCACAGATATTAGGACAGTTTGTTTCTACGGGCAACAGATCAACACAACAGCTGAGCGTGAGAGAAGTTATTACAAACTAAAAGAGGAAGTGTTCCTCCTCGATCGCGGTACAGTCTTCTCTGACAAAAACATGGCAGACATTCAAAGCTTCACCAGCCTCTACTTTTATTTAGAAGAAAAAACTGTTTAGAGAACAACAAATATTCTGAGAACCCCCTCAAAGAAGAAACAAAATGCCTGAGGCAATGTTTGTAGCTTTATTCCACTATAGAGAGGATTTTGGATATCCTTGCACTGCCTCCTGCTGGTCAGAGCTCTGCACTACAGTGTTCAACATCTGCTCTAATAGGTGCTCTGTCAGACTGGGGAACATTAGAGAAGTCCCATGTGAGATGGGGTGGTCTGAGGAAGCAAAGAAAGGCCAGTCGTTTGAATTTAATAAGGAACCCATTTATCAAATGTAACCACTATGTTGAACATTAAAATATTGTACTTTGAAAAAATGTCTGCTTTTTGGAGGAAAATAGGCCCAATATTCCAACATTTAAAAGATTCAGATCCAAAAGTGCAGGGAAGTTCTGAATACCAGGTTGCTTTGACTGGATTTATGAATGAACTCAAACTGATGTGGATAACCACTTAAATAGGAACCCTAGACTCTCAAAAATATGTTTTTTTAAATCGCAAGACTTGAAATGACTCGAGAAATGGGAATCCAACCCACATGAATGCAGAAAGTTAAATATTTCAATTGATGATTCAAAAGCGATTACATTTTACAATTTAATTTAGCATTCAAGTTGTATTCATTTTGGCCTTTCTTTGCTTCCATACGTGTCGGATTGGTGTTGGATGTCTGTGTTCAGTTGAGAAGCACAGGCCCTTATGAATCATATTATTAGGTTTTTCCAGCTTATGCCCTATTTTGACAATATATACAATATTTCAGATAATGGCGGTGACTTTTAGAGGAATCTGGGAGTTGTTTGGGAATGAGGAGCAAATATTTCTCAACTAGCTTATGTTGGACCGAAACCACGTGGCATGGAGGGGATTTGCGAGTAGAATACTGGATGAGACTAAGAAATAGTGAAAGAAGCGATGAGCTGCTGCTGTACTGATCTGCTGCCGTCTACAGAGGATAGAAAGAGACACAGAGAAAGAGAATATAAAACAGAGTTGGTTTTCTTTTCACAAGAGTCCTCTAGAGGGCTCAACCCCCTCATCTCCTTCAGAGAAACACACTCCTGTCCTCTCGTTAGTGTGTGTGCAGGTGTAACAGAGTCCATGTGTTTACTTCCAACTGCAGAGTGTATTTTATGTGTGTGAGTCTACTTGTGTTCTTTAGTAGGAGCAAAGTACAGCTCCATGGGTTTGTTCACCTTCCAGTACTTTTCGCTGACCAGCTCCAGAGAGAAGGACCCGTTCAGAACCTGTGGACAGAGGGTAACACATCAAACACAAATCTAATATATCACTGTCACCAGTGCAGTGCTTATGTATAAAAACTAGGGCTGTCAAACCATTACAATTTTTAATCAGATTAATCACAGCTTAAAAATTCATTCATCATGATTAATCACCAAATTGTAATGGTTTGACAGCCCTAGTTTTTATACATAAGCACTGCACTGNTGAATTACTGTTCAAATTAGTTAATGTAATAATCGTTTTGGTCTTATATATTTTTTCGGGGGGGAGGGCCTTTTTCCAGTTTAGGGCAATAGCCCCTCCAAATGTTTGTGCACGTCCCTGGGTATGGCCCTACAATATATCATTTAAATATAGCATGATAGGTGTCCTTTAAGTATTAGGACGTATCACCTCCCATAGCTTCTTTAAAACATGCAACATCAAAATTAAATGTTGTGTTCTCCTGTATCAAAAGAACACAAGAATAGAATAGTACCAGGAGTCTAGTACTAGGAGCAGTGGGAGGATATTGTACAGCGCCCGGGGAACAATGGGAGAGGGGAGATATCCGGTGCCCTGCTCAAGGGCACCCGGCAGGGCAGGAGGTGAAATGGGACCTCTCCAAGTAGAAGTCAACACTCCATATTTAGGTCTGGTCGGAAACTTGAACCGGCGACCCTACGGCTCACAGTCCAAGCCCCTACTGATTGAGCCACTGCCGGATGACAAGAAGGACAATATCACTGCGATTGGGCCCAAACTGNGCTCAGCTCGAGATACCAGCGAGTCGTTTCCCATCAAGCATTTCGCTTCCGTAGCCCGTGGAGAGGAACTGCGCCGCCTTGCCCCGCCTTGCTCTCAAGGCTGCGGGCATCTTTGTCCCGCGAGATTTCAACGTCTGATGTTGGCGAGCCTCCAGAGCAAGTCGCACAAAATGACTAACCATCATGCAACGCACTAGCAAGACGTTGATCGAAATTGCGCAGGTCTGCGCAGGTCTCGCTTGTCTCAAACGAGCCTAGCGTGTTCACGTGAAAGGGGCGGGGTTAGAAACATTTGACCAATCACAAACAGGGACAAGCGTACTGACAGCGCAGCGTCATACTTCCTGAATGAAAAGTAAACTATAATATTAGACAAATATGAAGAATTTCAACTTTAAACATCCATGACTTAAACACTTAATCCAGGATAAAAGCAACATAGAAACACACCTGCAAGGTGAATACAGAAAAGCTGGTACAAAAAAACTAAAAACTACCAAGTGTTTGAATGCATACAACAGGTGTATGACATCACTGCCCCGTCTAAGACACGAGATATAGACATCTTGTATTTTAGTTACACCCGCTATTGATTCATTTGGTCAAAATTGGACCTTGACACCGTCCACATAGCTATAGTGAAATAATATAATAAAACATTAAGCCTCTTTGATTTAATAATCTGAGCTGAAACCTCTCTGACATCATAACACACACTTCCTTATTTATCTTTGAATAATAATAACGTAAAAATAAAGACGATATACCACGGTCTTTCGGGGGGTGAAAAAACCCCTGTGTTCGTCACTTCCTGTACTGAGAGTGGAGGTGTTCTGAGATTGGAGGCCTGCAGGCAGACCCCTCTCAAAAAGAAAGTAAAACTTCAATAGTACATTTAAAGCAGATGGGATTGACGTTAACATGTTTAAATCTACTAGCAGCAGCAGCAGGTGAAACAGGCCGTCCTCCATAAGCTACATGAGCCAATATTTGATTTAGTTTATAGTCTCTGGGAAATGTATAACATTACTCTGACAAAAATAATGTCAGACGTGGGACTCACCCCCGCTGTGTTCAGTGCTAACAAGCTCCATTTGACATGTTGGACACATGCCCAAACCGAGGGTGGTAATTCATTTTGAATAAAAGAAAGCCAAAGCCGCTGTTCTCGTCTGTGTTAACGTTGTTTCCAGGGCTGTGGCTTAATTTGTGAAGACAATGAATAAATATTGTGAGTTACCAGTTTATCTTAATGTGACCCGAGCTCTAACTCCCCATTTGGTCGCCAGTAAAACCATGTGAGGAGAAAATACAGGAAAACTACAGCAGCACAGCATATTCTGTACACAAAACCCTTTATACAATATTGAAAGTTGATAATATACAGTATACATATATATATACTATAAGTATAGACACATTAACTGTTTGGTGTTCCTCTCGTCATCAGATGTCAATAAAGGTCAGATGACGAGAAGAAAACTCAACATTCCATTGGTTTTCCCAGATCTTTATAAGGGAGGTGTTTCCGTCTGATCGATTGCTTTACAAGAACCACATCACCACTGCAAAAGCTAATTATGAACTTTTTTAAACTATTGACAGCAAATCTCCATTCATAGCAAATGGATTATCTTAAATGCTTTACATAGAACATACTATAACCTGAATGAGGAGCACATTAATATGCCCACTCAGAGGGATTCAAACACTGCAAGTAATGAATGTCACCAGGGAGTGAGACGCTTATCTACCTGCACATATCGTGTTCACGTTTATTCCTTCCTCCACTCGCTGCCTGATGAATACATGCAGGTTCCACATTAAAGGGCTCAGGAATGAAGCTTTGATTTGCCTTGATATTTAGTTTGCATGTTGAAATGCTTGCTTGACACGTGTATGAATGTGTGGTCTCACATGTGGCTTCTCTTTCGCAACATTAATGTTGTGATGGAACTATCTTTACCTGGCTCTTCTCTGTCAGCGGTGAACATTTTTCTATCCGGTCCACGCTTGGAGTTAAAGCTCTTTTTAAGGGGCTCTAATTTTATCCTCATATGCCATGAGCCAAATCTGTAAAGCCGAACATTTGATTTCACGCAGGGAAGCAAACGATTCTTTCTCTAATTCCATTTTATTTCACCTTGCCATCCTTCAGCCCCGTTTTCACTTATTGTCTTCAGAATTACTGTCCTAGGAAGGGCAAAATGAAAAAGCTCAGAGAATAAGACTTACAGTGAAAAATAACCAATTCACAAGTTCATCTATTCTAAATATGTTTTAATAGAGTTGTAATTTGATTGAGCATTGCTAAATGGATCTTTTGCTCTTAATCTTAGTCTTTATATATCAGTCTATTTTGTTCGTGAAATAAGGAAAACTTTTACTATCCACAAATCATACATTTGTGCCGTGTTATTTCTATCATTCAGTATAGTGAGATAGTAGCAGAAAGCAACATGGTTCTTTTGACTGTTTGTGTAAAGCATGTGGCTGTTACCATCATTTAGATATAGGCATATACAAATGGAAAATAAGCTTCTTTTTTTTATTCGGCAAGTTTTTACTGAGTTTAAAATCTTTTAAAGACATTTCATTCGGATGAGTCAGTCACATAAAAATAATTCACCACACAGAAATATGTTTCGGAGAAAACAAAGCACTAATGTGAAACTGGAACTTAAATTAGTTAGAAGCAAAACAAAAACACTTCATCTTGGTGCCGAGGTGCTATGTGTACCGCCTGTGAAAAGAAATATCCCTCTGGGATCTAAACCTTGAAGATATATTTATCTGGAGCTAGTTTTAACCATTAAATATGCAGATTTGTGACTTTTGAAGCTAGTCAATTTGAAGCTTGTGGAAAACACATTTAATTTCAGTGTGAACCAGGTACCAAATGAGACGTGTGTAATGAGGCTCCAGCAGCTAAAAGGCAGCAGGCGGAAAAGTGTCAGGTCACGTCACGTGTGCTGCACACACACACACACACACACACACACACACACACACACACACACACACACACACACACACACACACACACACACACACACACACACACACACACACACCTCTCATCTGAAATAAAGTTTTTGAAATTAGTTTTATTTCATGACATTAGCGTGTGCAGATGCTCTGGGAAGAGCTTGACCTACATTCTGCTCTGTGTATTGTTGATGAGAATAATCTCATATCTCAGTGGATTACAGGCGGAAGACTCGCTGAGCGGTGGCGCTTCATCGTTAGTCATTTCTGGAAGATATCTTTTTTCTTTGCTCTCCCTGTCTCCCCTCTCACACTTGTCTAGCTTTGAAGTGATTTAATTATGCCTTCAATGCTGTCCAGGAAATTACAAAGCCACTGTAATGAAGTGTGGCTGATTGGACAAGTGCCCTCTTGTGAACGCTCATTTTTTCGTCCATCCAGGAATGTTGAAATGAGTTTTGGGAAGGTTGGATTGGGCAGATTGATTTTTATAGCCTAAACCTCCAGCCATTTCAATCTTTCTGCTACACTTTCTGTAAAGCTGATAATCTATTGATAGGACTCTTTTCCAAATAACCCAGATATGTGTCATTTTAAACAGCTCAAGCATACCATTCTATTTTATCTTCAATTATTTCAGCCAATCTGAAGCCAAGAGGCTACACATTCTGTCTACCTGGCTGGTTTATGGCTGTGGATTATTACTCAAAGTGTTAGCAGCAGCGGCTAGCTGGTTCATTTAGAATTGCCTCAGCAATGCATTAAGGTACAGGAGAGCCTCCTGGAAAGCTAGTAGCATGGAAAACATGTAATATGCAATGACATAGTTGAATATTGTGTTGTGTATTTTGTGCAATTAATAACCAAATAACTTAAAATCGAGTATTAATGTCTTCCTGCTTAGTTTCACTGCCAACATAGACCCCAGTTAGTATAGCCTATGCCAGTGGCGTAGCCAGGAATTATTGTGTGGGTGGGCCTGGAGAAATGTAGGTGGGCCAGGGAGAGACATATTAAGCGTGGGGTCTGAGCTGAAACTTCATTAATGATTTTAATGATTTTTTAATGCACTAATAGAAAATAAGCATACATTAGCAGTGAAAACAAAAACATAGGCACGACGGCCTCAGAATTTGTGTAAAACTGACATCCACATAGGGATGGGTATCGTTAAGGTTTTAACGGTAATACTACTTTTATCGATCCCGCTTATCGATCCGGTCCTTTAACGGTACTCTTATCGGTTCTTTTGAAGAAAAAAATAAGGTAAACTAACTAAACAAATTGTGAACAAAACTAAAATGTCTTTTTATTTAAATTATGCACATCATATTTCACATCAAAAGAAACAACAATGTTTTAACAAATCGTATTAAATAATCTGATGACAGAACTGTAAACAGAATAGCTGAAACTTTAACAAAATAAATAACTCATTAACCCATGCTTGTATAATGTAGTTAACTCCGTGTGTTGCTGCTAGCATACATAACACCTGACGTGGAAAAGTTACTCGTGGATGGGGCTACAGAGCTACTAGAAAGACAGTCGAACCCGGTGCATTCCTCCATCTGAATGTGGTGCACAAATTGCTCGTGTTACCGCCCTTACATGCTAAACTCTTATTGCACTTTTGGTAACGAGCATTGACCACACCCAGACGGGTAAAGTTTAACCACACATCGGAGCATGTTCTCTCCACCATCTCCTGCATGTGTGTGTGTTGCTGCATGTTGCAGCTGCGTGTTTGTAAACTGCCCCGCCCCCTCGGGGAGAGAAAGATCTCTCTTCTGGATTGGAAAGATCTAAAATACTAAAAATAATCAGACGCATTTTGCTGTCTTTTTGCATATTAGAAACGGAGTTGGCGACACTAAAACTGCAATGT
>NW_011369947.1:28261014-28281514 GCF_000735185.1 Notothenia coriiceps
TAGATCAAATAAAGTATATCTAATCTTGTAATCCAATAATATTAGGGATGCTCCGATCGATCGGTCACCGATCGAGATCGGCCGATACTCACTCTCCACCGATCGATCAGTGCTCTATAAACATGCCGATCGCGAGAGCTGATCGCATGACGTAAAATACATGACACTTTTCTCTGTGTGCGGCAAAACAAGCTCGCCAAAATGGCTTCACCGGTCTTGCATTATTTTAAGGTCTCTGAAAAAGACAGTAAAATAGCGGAATGCAACGTGTGTGAAGCAGAAATCCTGCAGCTCCGCCCGCCGGACCGGTGAGTGGAGCGAAACACACAAGAGTTAGACCTAACACACTTAGCTATTTGATCTACCTCTGGAACAAGCTAAACTATTTATACATATATTTATTCTTCGGGTCACTCATGGATCAGAGAGCTGCATGAAATACTGACAGGCTGTCAGGAGAGAGGGGGAGAGAGAGAGAGAGAGGGGGAGAGAGAGGGAGAGAGTAAAAGAGAGCGCTTCCGCTCATTTCTCCTGTGTTCTTATCCAAAGTTAATGTAAACTTGAATAATGTACTTCATTTGAATGTAATAATTAAGTTGATTGTTGTTTGTGGAAGCTCCAGTGAATGAGAATTAACTGAGTTTAAACATCACTTTAAATGGAAGATTTAAAGTGATGTTTAAATCTTCCATTTAGGCCCCGCCCACTCGATCGGATCGGCATCGGCCGATACTGATTCCGGTGATCGGCCCCAAAATTGGCGATCGGAGCATCCCTAATCGTGATATCAATTATTGACCCAAATAATCGAGATTATGATTTTTGCCTAAATCGAGCAGCCCTACAGTACAGTAAGCTTAAAATGTACATTTTCAAGTAAACTCCATTTGCGAGAAACTGGATCTCAATTACATATATAAAGGGACAAGATTAGTAAATCAATATGAAACACTTATATTGCCATTTATATTGAAGAATACGGAGGATTAACTTCGAAGCACCAATGGATGGAGAAAATAACCCCCAGTTCTTATTTGACACTTGGATACTGCACACTTTGAGAGTGAAGATTCTCAAGAAGATAAGGGAACAACTGAATTTGACAGCGCTGTTCTTTATTATGACTGTTAATTAAAATTCTAACCTGTAATGTACATGTTCACCACGTCTTACCCATGTCTCACTGTTTACAGTATTTACATTTTCCTTTAGGAATTTATAGTTCTAATACATTTTATTTTCCAAATTACATATTTTATAAATGACATCAACAGAACAGAAACATTTTTAGGGGGCTACTTTCCTAAATGGCTTGCTAGTCCAAAATGTGTGCTCCATTTTAAATGTATGACTTTTACAATTGATTATATAATACAAATATTGACGTTATTTTGTTTCACCTTAAGAGTATTTGAGTTGATATCTGTCTGACAATAAAGACATTTCAAGACACCACAACATTTGGAATACTTTCAAACGGTAATTATCATATCAAATCGTGTAGCATTTTAAAGTTTCTTAACAATTGACAGTGGTATACACCTCAAGGTAGAATCCTTCAATTAAATATTTCATATTCCTCCCAATGCGTAGAGCTTTTTGTTTGAGAATCAACCAAGGAAGAGCTAGAGAAGAACATTTCCAAATGATAAGTCCAGACAGAGGGAATTCAGAACTAATTTAGGACTAATTTGGGACTTTAATAATCCAAACATCCTAACGTAGTTCCATTGACAATTTAAAGAATACCTTTTGCCTCAGTGTCCATGCCATCTGAGACCTTTTAGTGTTGCATAGCTTGAATTCAAGACCAAAATATTTTCCTAGTCAACCAGGGGTAACCAACAACGGTATTAAGCTTGGTGGTCCATGAGTTACAGTCCTGCCTAGCTTTAGAAAAGGCCTAGAAACCTACATTTTGAAATGTGCATCTACTCTTAAATTGCCGTGGATGTGGTCATGCTGCCTACATCCTGCAGACAGAAGGTGTACACTTGTCTGGTACATATTGATACAATATATTGAAGGCAAACTGGTGTTTTTTTTTTTTAAGGTTATAAATTATCAAGAAAAACAAAACATAACAACGGGGACAATAACCATGTGCCGTCATGGTAACGTTACAGGAATCAGTGATTGATGTCAATAAATAAAACCCAATGTGTTATTATAACAATCTGACTCCAACAAGATGTACAGCAGCCTACTGCGTATGTTCTTATTATACATCCATGATGTTAAGTCGTAGTAGCTAATGTTGATAGCTAGCACAAGACAAGGAGTAGCTAGTTATACATTAGCATTTGATTCAGTCCATGTTATAAGTAGCCTATTACCGAATCATTTACAGATAAAAGACAGACCCCGCGCAAATATATCACGTAAAATGTGTGGGGCTCGGCTAATGCTAAGTGGCTAACAGAGAAGCTAGCTATCCTTCGTGATGCTAACATTCGAGGCGCATTCTGGTACAGCATGTACGTAGTCGAAAGACAACAAAGACGGCTTTCGTGTTTAACTATGTGTTTGTCTAACATTACAATTAATGATACTAAATGTTAATGTTTTAAATATAGCAAGGGGATCGTGAATGTAATTTGTGGCTGTGTCAGAGGGAAAAACAACAACAGAGAAAGAGCCGCCGCACCAGCCTCTCGCGTGCTTTATACGCTTATTTAAACGTTTCTCCATCTGTTAAACATCTGTAAACGTGCATGGAAACCGTCTCTGATAATTATATTCAGACATACAAACGATACATTCCTACCTTGCGTAAAATACGATTGTTTCTATACTTACAATGTTCCGTTGGATGCGAGCCGATCCAGCCTGAGCGTTTAGGCGAAGGCAATATGGCGGACGTAGAAGAAGCTATGTAGTCTGGGAAATTGAGGCGCTTTGCCAACGGGCCCCAGGGTCCCTAATCAAATTGAGGGTGGATGTTGAAGAAAACAGGCAGTCTATTTTGTGCATATCAATTCTCTATCATCCTTTCATCTAAAATAACCTTATTTTGGAAAACACACCACATTTTCCCTGTGTGCACTGAATCTGAGCCACCCAATAATAAATCAAGTTCTGAACGCAGGAAGGAATGTTACCTTGAAAACCCTTAAATGCATTGGCAAAAACTAAGTAGTAACATCACAGCAGACAGATCTTGATATTTAGGCTAAAAAATAGAGGGAAAACTGAAACTAGAAAATGCATTTCCTGCTGAAAATGCGTGTGAATGCTGTAAACTGTGCAACAACAAAAAAAGGTATAAACAACAAAATGTATAGCCTCAATGTCCTGAAATAGCTGAATAATATAATATTTGAATGGTTTATAGCTGAAAGTAGGCTGAAGGAGTTAGATATTAAATGTAAGAGTAGTGAATGAATGTGTATTAAGAAGAGAAAAGAAAGTAAAACGGTCATTCTACAGAAAAGGTGGAAGAACTGTCACTTACTTTTGCAGACACCAAAATACATGACGTTGACCTAAGGCTCACATTCATTATATATGTTGAATAAATAGAGATTGTCTTCGCAATGGTACTAAATAAAAATAAATAAATAAATTGTTTTATACATAAATTGCAATTTATTTAAAATGCCAAGTCCAAGGAACTGCCTTGTCACTTTGATCATACATGGAAGTGGGGCCGAGAGTTTTCATTTAAAATAAAAATATTTTAAATGAAAACTCTCGGCCCCACTTCCATGTATGATCAAAGTGACAAGGCAGTTCCTTGGACTTGGCATTTTAAATAAATTGCAATTTATGTATANACTGCAGTGCAACAACAAATGCAGGGGAGGACACTATGCCCCAGCACAAAATCGGTCTTAACTATATCGATATATATGTTATAGTCGTGGTGTCATAACGGCGAGTATATAGTATATAAGATATATTGGCATTAATATTGGAAAAATCCTCTGATAAATAGCTATAAGGAGTCCCGTGTGTGCACGACATGTTGTAATGGTTGACCACGTCGGGCGACCGTACTATTGTGGTGGACCGTGAATTACCGTCATCAATCCAACCCATTATCCGATCCCTACGTGGGTTATAAGCCCGGCGGCTTTTAATAGCCCGGCTTTTTACAAATCTTTTCCAGAGAAGCCGAAAACCGGCTTTCGCCAAAATCGTGGCTTTTTTATAGTGGCTTACAGTCCCTTTGTCCCAATGCAACCATTCAGTGCTATGCAACACACTACTGCATTAGTTTTACGCCGCTGTTGTGGCCACGCGCTGGGTACGAGCGCCGACCGAGTGTCCGGTTGTACAGATGGCGAACCTTCTATAAATTTTTATAGTCTCTTTCTCCCACGCCTAACGCTAAACATTTTACACAACGAAGCTCGCACTGTAAAAGAGCCTTCCCCCACCTTGACGTTTCTGAAAGTGTGAAGGCCTAATGAGGTGGTGAACTTTAGATTTGTGGACCTGTTTATACGCCCTCATACAGGTTTTAGTGTCCGTGACTGTCGCTCTCTGGACAAGTCCGCGACGGAGAGTACACGAACTTACCTCTTCTCCTTGTCTGAAATACCGACTATTCGTCTCTCGCGAATACAAGTAATTTTTCTTGTGAGGGTGAAAGGAATATTCATCTGTTCCAGACCCGAATAGTATTCGAATAGATCAAGATGTACAGGATGAATATGGCGTGAAAGGACTTGTTAAAGTAACACTAATGATTATGGTAGGAGTCAAATAGTAATCCCCCTTTACTGTCGTCGTGTCACAAGTTATATAACCTTGACAGCCATTACGTTATCTTACATGGTTAACACAAGGAAAACAATGGGGCGTAACGAGTACTCCTGTCTGGTGGAAATAACACCCGTCTAAGAACTTTAACATCATTAATACATTAACCACACCTAAAACATAGGTCAAAAGTGAAAATTCACATAGCAAAATATGTTACACATGATGAACGAATACTCTTTCTGTCGGAATAAAGTCTAAGAACTTTAACCTTAACATTTAAGTTAAACCATTTATCAATGTAAGTACACCTAAATAGGGTCGAACGTGTAACATCACGTACGTGAATAACCCACGGTAGAAACACAACATCCTTCGGACCGACAAATGTCAAGGAAATTAATGTGATAAAAAACAACGTCGGATTGACCGGACTACAAAATACGTGGAACCCGAAACAACGACTTCGTGAAACAACATTCATAGGATGTCTTTTTACGTGACTGAACACTTAATTACATTACATACGTAAGTTTTCACGACTTATTTACAAATCCTGGTATGAATCATAATGAATAAATCAATTCAAAAGTATTAGTACAGAAAAGGTATTAGTCCATCCGCTTGGTTGTGAACATTTGCTAAAATATAGTAATTCTCTTATATAACGATAAATTAGTAAGCCGAGAAAGCCGTAAGCCAAAAGCCGGTTGACAAAGGATAAAAGCCATAGCCAAAGCGGTTCCTTAGGGGAAGCCAACGTGGGATCATTATCGAACATCACAGGAATTTGACAAGTAAATACAAAACACACATTTTTTAGTTTATTTAAGTTTCTTCGCACACCACTAGAGAAACCCGAGGAATTCGTCTTTGAAATCTTCACCGCGGGTATATTGAATAATATTTGTGGATATTATGTCATGATTCAATCAGTGGAGAGTCTAAGGTCGAACGTCTAGGCTCCCAGCCTTCGGTTTCAATACAGTTCAACCCTTACTTTTCATTGATTATCTTTCTACACAGAGTCTACTTAAAGAGAAGGATGTAGAACTTCCATCGGTGAGTCGGACAGTACCTACTATTGACGTCGTTAGTAGGTCTTTGTCTCACAGCACTAGCGAGGGGACTCGCTGCTGTTTTACTCACTAGCGACTCGTGTAGGCTACTACCACTTATGGGAAGGGAGACGAAAGTGAGTCCCGGTCGACGTAAATCGACCAGTTTTGTTTGTCGAAATAAAAATAAAGTCGAGTTAAACGGGTTGCTTGAAGAAGGAGGGCAAGTTTATTCAAAAGTGACCTGGAAATGGTGAAGTTTCACTACGTCTCACCTCAATCTGTCCGTCTCGGGACCCGGTGTTCAAGGTTGTGGAAGGCGTTGCGTGGACTCAGCCTTTACATACCACACACACACACACACACACACCACCACACAACACCAACACACACAAGGAACACACACACACACACAGACACACTCACACGAATCCAAGATGTATGCAATAAAAATTTACACGGAGATCTCAGTTCTACAATGTGTTCAATTTCGATAAGACCTGTTCCTCGGGTGGTTATAAAACGAGTGTAGGTCATAACAAGTTCGGTTATTGTTTGTGTAATGTAAACAATACTAATAACTGGAGGGGCAAATACTGCACTGTTCAAACCTAATAAGGTGACAAGACATTTTTCGTTAGAACACAATGTTTGTGAGTCCGAACATAATATTAGTGAACCTTTATACTTACAGTAATTAATGATGTCAACTTTTCTATAAGGGTAGCTCCATGTCATACCACGTATGGTAACAACTCGTAACCTCAGACTTCTGACAAATTGCATTATAAACCTTCTGTTAGACTTAACGGCGAACATTGTTTATTTCACGTGACACGAGGTAATGTAAAAACAAGGTGAGATTAAAATCGTCTTCATGCGTTGAAGTAGAACCTTTAGTATGAAGAAGTCGTCTGTGACTATGAGTAGAAAGTCCCCATATGACGTATGGTAACACTACAGGTATAATTGTAAGGTTACTTCTTCCTTACCTTGTTCACTGCACGAGGCACCAGATACTCAGACGAAGACAACTTAGCTGATGTCTCCAGTCTCTCTTATAGACTACACTACTAGCTGTGACGACTCCCATACAACTGACCTTCTCCATGTCTACCTCACGCGCCGCGCGCACACGGCGGGACAACACGACACACACACACACACACGCACCGCCCACACCACACCACACACGACACACAACCCCACACACCCCGACACACACACACCACACACACACACCAACCAACAACCTGCCTCCCGCCCTCCCTCCCTCCCTTCGTTCCCGTTGTTCATCTGGTTACAAATAAATGGTAGTATTTGTACGTTTCTAAATAAACTGTCCGTTAAATTGATTCCGATTATTTGTACATATGTGCGTGGTGCACAAGTCGTTCCCCCCGCCGCGCCTCCGCCGCCCGACATATGTTCGGGGCATAGTAATAAAAAAACGCGCCTCGCTGTGGATGACGCCACATCTCGCGTAGTCTCGCAGCGCTGCCTCAGAATAAACAGGGTGTATCAATCTTAATGCAAAACGTCGTTTGCTCCACTTAGGCGCTGCGTCCGGGATCTCTAACTACACATCGCCAGGTATCGTTGTACAGTGGACGTCTGTGGTGTCCTCGTCTGGGAGTCTCCTCCGATACAACCATGAACGGTTCAGACCACTTGGCTAAGAAGTGCTCTAAGTGGAGGACTCCGTCGGACAACATTGTATTTGAAAGAAATTAGCGCCAAAAAAAAAAACAAAATGAGCTGAAGTCGACGCATTTGGAGGAGGTACCTTCCGTCCTCCACTTCTCCGTCATCCTCCCCTATACACCCCAGTGTGTTGTTACGACTCAGAGACGCCACTCCGCCCACAACATTACATGCGTCTCATACCCTCACTGACGTGGCTACTAGGCAGAGCGACAAAGCTCCACGCGCGAACAACCACCCCCTCCCACACGCGGACTCCTCGACTGTTTGCCTGCGAGGAACAAAAGACGTGTAACACTCGTCTCTAGCACCCATAGAGAATCCACCCAAGCGGTGGGAACTAACAAACGAAGTACTGATCGGAGTTCCGTGAAATACTACACACCTTCAGTGCGATGCCCGCCATCGTAACTTCGTCCTTACCCCTATGACGAGCCCCATCCGTCTACACCACCTCGCGACCTTCGCTCCCCCCCCTAGGCTTCCGCCGTCCACGAGCCCCAACGCCGCTCCCAGACCAACCCCCCCAAAACAAATCTGTATCTATTTGACTGGTCATATTTCTGGAGTAATTATACCGTTTTTGACGAACAGAAATGTTGTTTTCTGGCATCACTTTAAAATTTTACGGGGAAAATCTTCATCTTGGTATGAGGGCCATGCGGAGTAAGAGGGCGCAGCGCTCCTGTTACCCGGTGCAGACTAAACCCTGAAATACATTTGAGAGTCTGGCTCACAGACGTGTTGAGGCAGAGAAGCTTCTTTGATAATGTTTGTGTGTCATTGACAGATTCAAACATAGAATATAAAACTGAACATTAACTTGTTTCTAGTTTGTTATTTGGGGTAAACTCATTAATCAGGAGTTAAACCAGGCAATAGTGATGTGTCGGTCGCGAGTGACAATTTATCACTGTTTTATAGAAATGATCAGCTTCACTACAGTCCCGATAAAGTTTGGTTTGTCCATTGAAGGTTACGGTGAGCGTTGCGGGGAACAATAGTCATTAGTCCATGCCTCACCTCAGCCTTGCGCAGCTTCATCCTGACGTCATTGAATAGGGCTCTCTCCCTGGCAATATCCGGAGTAATATCAGGAAATATCTTCACTCGCATGTCACGGAAACTAATCTCTCCCTTGCTTCTTGCCAGCTTCAAGATAGCTTCCTTAGCTTGATATCTCTGCATAGTGACAATCATAGGTCTGGGTCTCAAATCAGTCCCCTGCCCAATCCTGTATGCAATCTCGACTGCCGGTTCACATGAGAGCTCAGTTCCGAACACCTCCTTTGTCACAAAGCCAATGGGATCGCTCTTCTCAATGTGAGGAGTTACTAAGACAAACAGTAGTTATTTTACAATAATATTACAAGGGTTTTACATTACAAACTTTGAAACAGTGTACTCATTTTCTTTTATGATTCAGTAGGCATATTGTTGTTAATGTTTATACTGTGTTTATCAGCAATTAAAGTGATATATTATTTTGGTGACTGGGGAGGAGGTCTGTGGAATGAACTCAACCTTTATAAGCTAAAGTTCAATTCATCAAAATCCACATCCCAGCTGTAATAGAAGTATATATGTATATATATATATATATATATATATATATATATATATATATATATATGTGAGAGATGGTGTGTTGCTCAGTCCACTTGGGACGAGACGTACATATCTCAACTACAGCCTGTGACTGATACCAGCTGACTTTTCATTTACAGCCTCATGAGGCTGACATTTGTGCTTAGTCAAAACATTGGACTGCTGTGGAATTTGGTTAGCTAAATGATCAATAAATATCAGATTTGAACTGAATTAGATACTCAGCTGGACAGAAGCACAGTTTATAGGCTTAAAGATATATTTGCAAAACAAACAATGACTATTCTTTGTCACTATCGATATACTATTTATAATTGTATTGATTAATCAATAACTTAATGTTCAATAGAACCTTAAAAAAGAGTGAAAATGCCAGGTAATAATAATAATACATTTTATTTATAATTGCACTTTTCATTTGAGTAAACAAAACTCAAAGTGCTAAAGAGTAAAATAAGCTACAATTCCCTGAAGCCAAAGAAGGTGATGTCTAAAAATATCAAGATTCTCGAGTTGATTCAAAGGAGTGTTTGCTATTTTGGCTTTAAATGACTCCACAATTGTCCATTATCAATTAAGTGGATTGACGATAAATAACCGAATGATTGAAATCTTTACATTTCATTGCTATAGCATTATGTGTGGTTTCCGTCACTGTGGTTTCTTAAAATTCTTTCTATAAAAAATAATTTAGTTTGTTCATACTTTAAACAACATGGATTCATTTTCCATAATCACATTTCCTATCTTGCAGATTGTATGACACTTGTTGGAGATCTGTTACATATAATATATCTAATATAATATGCACTGCACCAATGTTTGAGAGTGTGTGTGTATGTGTGTGTGTGTGTGTGTTTGTGTGTGTGTGCGTGCGTGCGTACGTGTGTGCGTGCGTGCGTGCGTGCGTGCGTGCGTGTGTGTGTTTGTGTGTGTGCGTGTGTGTGTGTGTGCAATATTGATATATTGGCGCTGAAGGGGAGGTGAAGCTGAGAATCTTTTAAGAACATAATCCTGCAAACACTCCCCCCCCCCACCCCCACCCAGCAGACGCTACAGAGCTCCACTCAGACCTCCCAGAGGTCAGGCTGTTAACTATAACACACACTAATGATAAACGTATTAGTTAAAGAGTAGGGCTGCACAATGTATACAAAATAAATCATCCTTGAGATATCACCTTTAGAGGTATCAGTATTACAGTCAGCCAATCAGATGAAGCCCTACTGCTTGAGTGCCCGCCCCCCATTTAGAGGTCAGTGAAGTCACTAGTGGTGTTAAGGGGTTTGAGATGAGCGTCTGATGGCTGAAGGGAGAGAGGAGTGAGGAGAATATGGGGGATGAAGAAGAAAAGTTAAAACGTGTAAATAAAAAATAATCATCACTTCTCAAATGTTTTTTGCAAATGAATTTCATATTTGTACACGTTTCTTCGAGTGACTTTCCTGTGTACTCCGGTAGAACTACAAATGGAAAAGTAAGAGCCCGCAGCAGCAGTGTCACAATGACTTAATCACAACTCATAATATAAACACAAACATCTTCACTTTGCCAAACGTCAGGTTGCCGCCCTCTGTCGCCTTTCCAATGTAAACTCATGCGTGCTGGCCCTTCATAGACTCTCTAGAACACAAAGAGGGCCATTCCAACCCTGTAATCATTTATTTTAATAATCCAGGTAGTAAGAAAGTTTTGTTTAAAGTCCTTAAAATGTTTTAAAGGAGGCATTAGGATGATCATTAAATAATAAACTATACGATTGATGTTGGAAGGAAAATATTGCATTTCCATTTGTTTCAGTGTCTGCATAGGCCAGTGGCGTAGCTGTGGGTGGGCCCGGGTGGGCCTGGGCCCACCCACATGCACGTCTGGCCCACCCGCAGCCAATCAGCGCTTCATAGCGCAGAGCCGGGATGCCCAGAAGGAAGTTCCTCTAGTGGCCGACAGGGGATGGATGCAGAAAGGAGCAATTCCCATAGACCCCCATGTTCAAATGCCCAACTTTACAGCAGAAATAAACATGTTTCTAGCCTGGATCCAATAAAACTTATTCTGGATATAGTTAGATTCCACCTTCATGACAATGGAACAGGGAGTGTATTTTCTTACCGTGAGTTGTTATAGTAAGTAAAGTAACTTTGGCCGTGACTGAATGAAAGTATTATTTCTTCTTGAGGTCTGCAGTTTAGCGTGTACACATTTGCTGAATATGAACACTCAGTGTTGTGCACTGTGCGACTGTCAAGGATAAACAACCTGGCCGCGAATATTGTCGGTATGTATTTATTGCTAACACAAACATTACATGCAGTTTTAGTTGTGCCCAACTCCGTTTCTAATATGCAAAAAGACAGGCAAAATGCTGCTTGATTATTTTTAGTAATTTAGATCTNTGACAAGCAGGGACCCGGAATGAGTGAAGATGGGCAGAATGAGAAGAAGACAAGAGAACATTTTCACTTAAAATTGTGTTATTGAGTGTGTGTGTGTGTGTGTGTGTGTGTGTGTGTATGTGTGTGTGTGTGTGTGTGTGTGTGCGTGTGTGCATGAACGAGTGTGTTTGCATCTTCATGTTTGCCTGACGGTTGCATGTGAGCCTGTGCTCGTGTGCATGCACTGACATTGCGCTGACATTGTGTTAACTCGCCGTACTGCTCCCACAGCTGTGCTTGTTAGGTGGCTTGGGAATATCAGAGAATTTGTCTATTTATTCATTCAATTACAAGAGTGTGTGTATGTGTGGGTGTGTGTTCAATACAGCCTTATACCTGCGCCATCTGGCCCTGTAATAGCCTTCTCTGCCCCCCAGAATGAGATGGCTATGACTGGCTGCATCACACACACACACACACACACACACACACACACACACACACACACACACACACACACACACACACACACACACACACACACACACACACACACACACACACACGTGCACACACACGTGCACAATGGATGCACATGCCTGCCTCTACTTGAGGCAATGCATATTTTACAGGGTAATTGAAAAAGTTTACTTGTGCAGGATGAAAGTCAAATTATTTACAGCTTATTATGTATTAAGTCCAAATCTACAACTACATTTTCAATTACTTTTGACGCTACACAGGCGATAGGACACTAAGAGTCAGTCTTTAAAGAAATAACCTAATATTTGTTGTCTTAAAGGAGCTGGATGCAAGGGTTGATATCGACTTCATCTTGAGTTCAGTAGCAAGACATGCCCAAACATGTTTAAACTAGCTCAGCAAATAGAATAGGAAAAGCTGGGAGTATATAAAGTGATGTATAGAATGGCTGCATTAACAATTATTTCATTATCGATTTATCTGAGTGTTTTTTAGATTGATCAGTTGCTTTTTGGTCTCTAAAATGTCATAACATATTTAAAAATGTCCATCCTAGGTGCTTATAAATGTCTTGTGTTGTCAGTCAAAACCCCAAAGATATTGTAATAAATATAGTATAAATAAAAACAGATAAAATCAGGAAATCTATATATTTAATGGGCTTAATATAGCAATTTCTTACATTATAGCATGAAGAATTACTAAAAGACTTGATTATTAAATAAGTTGATCTGTGCAGCTATAAAGTATAGTAACTTGTAAAGGATATTCTTAGGAACATATGCACTGAATCCAAATCATTTCATTATCCTGGAAACAAGTCCAAATCATTTATTTTAGATTGTTGGTTGCCTAAGATGGTAGCCTTGTTTTTACAGTGTCAGCAGCCAATAAAATAGTATGTTTTAACAACGACCTAGCAAAGTATACTGTGAGTTACAAAAGCAACACATTTAGTAAAAGTAGTAGCAGAAGAAGTTAAAGAAGAAAATGTTACCAAGCCGTATCACATCTTAGAGTTCATATACAGTATGTGCCAGGTGTCAAAAAATACAATCTAAAAAGCCTTTGTGTCGACCCCTGTTTTAAAAAAAAATGTTGTAGGTTTTCTTGAATCTCTTTGATACCTGCAAATCAACTTTCTTTTACGGAGAAAACACACTTTTAAATGGTATTATAGTATCTGTGCTTCATTGGAGATTCAACATGGAAAGCAACAGAAGGGGTGGAAAGATGGACAGAGGACGACACGCAGCCAAGGTCAGGCACAGTCTCAAATCTATAATAATATACACACTCCCTCTCTCTCTCACACACACACACACACATACATGCATACTGGTTGTTATTTGCATTGGGGACCAATATTTTGAACATCACTTACGGGGACTACCCTTTCGGAGGAAATTAGGCAAACTTGTCATTGCTTAGTTAAAGGTGGGGTAGGTAATTTTGGAGAAACCAGCTCGAGTGCGCTAGAATTTGAAAATACACAACCGGAAGAAAGATTTCTTCCGGTTGTGTATTTTCAAATTCTAGCGCACTCGAGCTGGTTTCTCCAAAATTACCTACCCCACCTTTAACTAAGCAATGACAAGTTTGCCTAATTNGTGTAAACATAAGAAATGGACAAGCAAAGTTCCCGCAGCCTGGACCTCGCGCCCACCTCCACCCACCCATCCCCCCTGTGGCCCACGGAAGTGACAACGTCTTGTCTGGCCTCGACTCCACGCAGCTTGCAGCTCCTGCTCCCACGAGTCCATCCGTCACATCATACGGGAAGGTGAAATACCTGAGGAACATAGATGCAGGGCACCTGAGAAATAATGATCCTGTTCGCCACGATCACCTTCCATCTTTTGCTCTTTTGCCCACTGCGAGGTTTGGTGCAAAGGCCTTGGTGGCAAAGCAGCTAGATACACGCCCTTTTCATCACTCTACCTCGGTTGAATCCCCGCTCACCCCGCTCTCCGCTCGGCCGCTTATACCACACTGCTCATCTGATTGGTTGGAGCCCACTCTCGAAACGACCTCACCGCCAACGCCTACCACACCAGTAAGTGAAATCTGCACATCATCTCTCGACACCCTTGGACATACACTCCCGCTCTTGATGACTCCATTCTCGAGCGACTGTGGTGGCGACACCAAGGGCTAAACGCATCTGCCTAGTGCAAGCCGTTTTACCCGCAGCAACTTAGCACACACAAAGGTATTATTTGTATGTTATAAAGGCTTCCACATCACTCGTCGCGCACACCGAGCCCCACTATGCTCAGGGTGCTGTCTTCCTTGTCTCAGAAAGGCATTTTACACTGTTCACACCACCAAGTGCCCTTCACACACGCTGACTCCATTCTCCATTTTTCTGCAGTTTTCTATACATTGGTTTCAGTCTTACTTGTCTACCACAGAAAACAGTTCTGTCTCTTCGGTAACACACCGGTGCAAATCCCCTACACCCCCCCTTGTCAAACCCTAGCTGGAGGCTTCCACCAAGGTTCCACTTCTTCGGACACCTTACTGTTTATCACTCGCTCACCACCCTCAACCATGACCTCTCGCTCACATGTATGTCCCCCTGAGTTGACACTGTGCAAATACTCATGCCCCGATCGACTGCCGCTCATCATTTGTACACCGGGAAGAGCACTGAAATGATCACATCCTGTCTCTCAAAAGCTTTGGGACAAGGTTCAACACTGCTGAACAACATTTGCTTACAGTTAAACGTAAAAAAACAGTATGGACATGACTGTTCAGTAAACGACAGTCAAAAATCGAAGGATCCAATGGAGCAGAAATAGAACTAGTCTCCCAGTTCAAGTATCTTGGAGTCATATTGGACTCAAACTTGACTTTTAAGAAACATAGTAAGAAAGTATCAAATACCATTAAATTCAACTTGCAACATTTTAAACAAATTAGACCTTTCTTAACTCTCAATGCTGCAAAGTCATACCTCCACTGTATGATTCTATCCCACATTGAATACTGTTTGACAAACTGGTCGTTTGCTTGTGCCACAGACCTGAAACCCATAGAACAGCTGTACAAGAGAGCTATCAAGGTGTTTGACAGAAAGCCTTACTCATCCTTGAAAAACACAATTTCTTAAGTTTTGACAATTTTAAGCATCACTAGGGCCACCAGGGTGTGTGGAGGGGGCTAGTGAATGCTCCGGTTTTTGGACACAATTAACATGGGATCACTCCGGTCAATGGACGTACTTCGTCTCACTGGAATATTAATGGCCAGATTGAATACAACATCGACCCAATTTCTCCGGTCAATGACGGCTCAGCCGCCACCCGAAGGTCCCGACACACGTACAGCCCAATCCCTTGTGGGCAACTCACCTTCCCACGATGCTACCTCCACGCATATGTACAACAACTTGTAACTCCCACTCTATGCAGACGGTCCGCGCGCTCCAGTGGCGTCAAAATCGCTTCGGCTCCTTCGCACGTACGTGGGACCCCACTTAGCTCAACCAATTACAAAAATTGTCACACCACTCTGCTCACAAAACAGTGAAAGTTNTCTTCTACTTCCTTACAGAGCCCCTCCTCCAACACACACGAACGCGCACATGACCAATGAGGGCACGAGATAAGTTTGTGCACAGATGGAAGGCTGACAGGCAGGTAGGCCATCCAGTTATTTTAGCCGGCTTAGATGATTGGTCGTGCTTTTTACAGCGCTACGGCTTACACAGATGACATTTTTATAATGGATTTGTTGTCAAAGCACTTCAGATATTCATTGCTATCGGGATGTTAAGAGCATTCCATGGAATATAACAAAAAGCGTATCTCGAGCCGGTTTCTCAAACTTACCTACCCCACCTTTAACTTATGCACATGTTTAAAAAGAACTCGAAAATGATGAGGCAATCTTTTCCCATGTTTAATGCGAACGCAGGATGTATAAACACACAGGCACACACATCGATGTTGCAACCTCAAACTCATTACAATAGAGATGCACCACCGAGATGCCCCACAAACAACACGTTCATTTTCCTCCTTATTATAGTGTATAGGGCACTCTGTATTCTCACAAGATTAGCTCTCTCATTGACTTTGTCCAAGCTTAGAGACTCATAAACATGCTGTAATAAAGTATGCTCTAACTGCATACCAATTAAAGGAAACTGGAATGAAAGGGCCACTTTACCTCTTTAAATTGATCTAATCTATCATGTCTTATTTGTCTATCTGCTACAATTATCTCTGCCCCGTCTACCCTTTTCTACGTCTAGGTTTAGGTTTCGATTATTAAGACCACCGGATAGCCACAAGCCTTGAGGATCGGAAATCAGATGACTCCATGAACCAAAGAGCCGATTCAATACTGTAGTCAGGGTACATGCAGCTAGAGACAAGGGGATACAGCCAAGTGGTACTGGAGTGGCTGGAAAATGTGTGATTTATCGGGGTAGTTTGGGGGGTTTTATGATCTTACTTATATGATTGAACGATGCAAAATAAGGACATAAACTGAACAAGAAGTGCCGGAGGCGATCTGGAAACTCAAACAGTGGAGCTTTTACTGAACTCACTGTGGAAATGACACTAATTTAATTCTGATTGGCAGCAATAACCATGAAGTTGCCACTAACGTTGAAGCTGCAAAGGTGTTAGACTACTTCTGATTAATGGATGTGACCATGGGCCGTTATGGGGTGGGGCGGGGGGGCAACAGGGGCTTTTGCCCAAATAACACTGAGCTTGGACTCTCCTGTGGCTCCCCTTCAAATGACGAGTGATAACACCATTTGTGATAGCGTTGCATCAAAGACATAATGGACCCAAATGTATAAATCTTGAAGACTGTCTTTTTTTTTTTTTATCCACATTTAATGGGCCCCCTCTAATAAAATAACTGGCCCCAGCACAGCCCTCAGTAACAGTACTGCTATTGGAAGTGAGTGTTGGACTTTAAAGAAATTGCAATGATGCAACAGAAGCAAGCAACAACCATGACACCTGTGTGATGAACGTGGAACTGTTATGCCTTATAATGGCAACTAAAATATAGCATCAAACAGAAACCACATTGTCAAAAGTCAATGAAAATGACCCAACTTCCTTCCTAAATAAAATGGATCTCAGACATTCCACAGCACATTATGCTCACTATTCTAAATGGTCACTGTGCATGTTGCTCTGCCTTTTCATGGTTTCTTCTGATGAGATTTACGACTCAAATCAGTGTGTATGTTGGGTGTGTTCGACAGGTCTTTCAACTCTAATGATTGCCAGATCCTATAAGCACCAACCTGTTCGACGCCGCGCTGCCTAAATCTGTATTTTGTGTCTCCTAACAACAAGACAACAAGATGGCTTCAAAAGGACAAATTCCTTCCAACACAGTGTGCAAGATTCCCGGCAACAGTGTGCAGGGACTTGTTGGTGGTGCAGCAGCTGACCGGCTAATAACACTGCCAGCTGTTTGTCCCTGTCGGCACTTTATGTACCTTCAGCTATGCAGTGTGATGGCAACAAGCGCAGATCAATAAATATGGTATTGTGTTTTATCATGTTGCAGAGGAAAGGATGTGAGGGGAAACTCGGGGAAGAGACAGCTTCTTAAGAACTGGGGGATTATGGGATGCTGTCAAGCACACGTACACCGAGGGGAGACAGGAGTTGTGTGTGTGTGGAGATGCAGGGACAGAGAAATTAGAGCACACACCTGACAGAAAGGAACATACAGCTACACAAAAACAGAGAGAGAAAGAGAGGGAAACATGCACGCACACACACATGTTCCTCTGGGGGTGCCAGTAGGAGAGACAGGATGTGTGTGTGTGTGTGTGTGGAGATGCAGGGACAGAGCAATTGCAACACACACATAGGAAAAGACAGAAAGAGAAGGACACAATCACACACTCACACACTCACCCACCCCCCCCCACACACACACACACACACACACACACACACACACACACACACACACACACACACACACACACACACACACACACACACACACACACACACACACACACACACACACACACACACACACACACACACACACACACACACACACACACACACACACAGTCAGACTGATCACGTACCTTCCAGACAGCAGGTTCGCCAGAGGCCGGAGTGCGTCATCACCTCCTCGTTCTTGCGGCTTGTGTCGTTGTCGTTGGTGCTCTTCGTGCGGCAGACCCCGCGCGAGTACAGCCAGTAGTCTGTACCGACGGCGATGGTCATGAGGCTGAAGGCGGCGAACGCGCCCACCGTCGTCACGAGCATCTGGACGCCGCGGTCACACATCAGCATCTTCATATAGGCGGTTCCTGTTTGTCTTAATCTAAATGTCTTCCTCTCTTTCCCCCCCTTATTATTTCCTTAATATCCCGCGAGATTTGGAGAGTCCGAGTGAGGGGGTTCAACAGACAGTCATTTTGGAAGATAAAATACACATATGTGAATTAAAAGGGGCGAAAAGGGAATTAATTTGCTGCCTGGTGTGTTGAGTTGGGAAGGTGGGAGGGCGGCACGTCACTTTCTCGCGCATCAAAAACCGGTTTTACCATCCACCACCCTCACACACACATAAACACACACACACCGGAGGTTTAGCGACCACCGGTTGTCCCCGACTACCCAACACTTGTCTCACTCAGTCAGAGTGGAGGGAAACAGCGATACCACATTCTGCCTCTCCTTCCCTCCTTCCGTGCGTTAAATACGCGTATCCAGCAGTAACCCGAGATATCTTCTTCTTCTTTTCCTCGTCTATCTCTCTTCTTCTTCTCTCTTCTTTAACTTCTTCCTTTCCTAAACCAGCTCCCTTATTAACAGCACAGCTCTGCGTGGGGGGACTCCATCTTTAAAAACAACAACAAAAAGGGGGGTTAGTTTGTTTTATATTGACTGATGTAACCGCACCAGTCAAAGGGGGGAGGGTTTCTGTTTCTATACTAAAACATCAGTGCTGAGGCGGCTCGCCCCTCACTCACTCACCGCTGGATGTGTTGACCGGTGAAGGATGTCCTCCTTCGACAATCTCTGTTGCAGCAGCGCCAAAATATAAGGCGGTACAGTGGTTATTCTTTGTTTCCTGCTGTATTACTGAATGAATGGACCGATGAATAAAGCCCATACGTCAGCTATGAAGAGAGCGCGGATGTTGACCGAGATCCGTCGTGTGTTTTCCTCTCCAGCTGTTGACTCACTGACATGTTTTTTCTTCTTCTTCTTCCTCGATGTCCACAGTAATAGGCTTACAGGAGCTCGTCCAAGCACGCAGACTCTAATATAAATTCAGTTTGTTCCCTCCCTTTCATTATCTGCAGTGGAGAGACACGCAATACGGGTATTTAACATAGGCACCAAAATTGAAACCTAGACGGCATTAATCAAATTTCTCCTTGAAAACGGACGTGTTCTCTCTCTCTCGCCGCAGAAGTTGAACCAGTACGTGGACGAACCGTCCGATAAGCCGACTGCTGATGGAGCCTGTAGGACAGTTACACCCGCCTGGGTTTGCTCCCGAGAAACGTGCCCGTTGGTACAAATGGAAAAAAATGACAGCCGTCGCCTCCTCCTCCTCCTCGTCCTCCTCCTCTTCGTCTTCCTCCTCCTCCTCCTCTCGGTCCAACCAACACAAACTAAAACTAACCGCGCGTCTCCTCAAACTCCGCCTGAGGCCGCACCGCTTGGCTCTGATTGGCTCCTTGGGTGACAGCTACCCTGAGGAACCAATCATATGCAGTCACTGCTGCATGTCCCGCCCACCGCCGCAACACCATCAGTATAAATCATGGTGGGCTCCAGTCCACAGAGGAGAGCATACAGGACTGTCTCAGAAAATTAGAATATTGTGATAAAGTTCTTTATTTTCTGTAATGCAATTAAAAAAACAAAAATGTCATACATTCTGGATTCATTACAAATCAACTGAAATATTGCAAGCCTTTTATTATTTTAATATTGCTGATTATGGCATACAGCTTAAGAAAACTCAAAAATCCTATCTCAAAAAATTAGAATAATAATCAGCAATATTAAAATAATAAAAGGCTTGCAATATTTCAGTTGATTNTAGACGCGTCCTGCAGCGGCAGAGGCGCGGCACAGCACTGTCTTAAAAAAGACTTAAAGGAAGATTTAGGATATTAGAAGTGTGTGTTTTGTGAACAAATGTGCTGAACATTAGTGTTTTTTATAACACTTTTCCCCAGATATATCCAAGATCCACTTTTCAGAAACGATAAGCTCTGATAAGGGGTTCTTAAGATGTCTCTCTTATGATAAAAAGTAGGCCCCTTTTCACTGAAACTCTACATACAGGACTGTCTCAGAAAATTAGAATATTGTGATAAAGTTCTTTATTTTCTGTAATGCAATTAAAAAAACAAAAATGTCATACATTCTGGATTCATTACAAATCAACTGAAATATTGCAAGCCTTTTATTATTTTAATATTGCTGATTATGGCATACAGCTTAAGAAAACTCAAAAATCCTATCTCTAAATATTAGAATATCATGAAAAAGTATACTAGTAGGGTATTCAACGAATCACTTGAATCGTCTA
>NW_011369947.1:28281559-28288308 GCF_000735185.1 Notothenia coriiceps
TCGTGTGCATGTAGCAAAAGAAAATGCCATGTGTTCAAAAGAGGGAACACCGTACCTTGTTCGAACTATTAAGAAATGAAGTCTGGTATAAGCAGCCACCACAGCATAACTCAAGTGATAACCACAGCTAGTGATAAAACAGGGCTGGGCATGCGGTCAGCTCGTGGCGGTCCAATATCTACAAGACGAGTTACCATCAGCAGGCAGGCCACGAGACATGCGCGCTGCCATGACGTGGTTTAAGGATCAGTTGTCACTAATCAGCAAAAAAAAAGAGAAAGACTTGACGCTTGGGGTTGGACAGCGGGAAAAGCACACCCACGTACATCTCTTCCACACAAGCAGCACACCACCCTGTTGCTGCCGCACTCAAGCGCGAACCACGCTAAAAAACACGCCACCCGCGAGCGACACCGAAGGTCGTGGCTTGGCCCTCCAGATGGCCAACCACGGACAACACATGTACGGGCCTCGCGCAACGGCTAGCGTGGACACTCTTGCGCATATCCGCCATCGTCCGCACGCCACCCACACATCACACAACACAGCCTGTATTAATCCTTCAAGCAAAATTGCTTGAGACTTGCCTGAGAATAAAACACCTTACATATTCTAAACTGCTGGTCCGTGTGGTGCGCGAGAGCGATGACTATCAGCACAGACGCGCGCGTGTATTTTCACTGGATTCGATCACCAACACTGGCTGCAAGTCGGCTGGCGCAGATAATTTATAGAGAATCACTCATGTGCGCGTTCGCGAGGGCCGGCTGGCGAACAGCCCACGCGGACCAGCTAGTGGACAAGTACATACCAGCTTTCGAGGACGCGCGCGCATGGAAAGACGAACTTGCGCTTCACAGCCGGTAGCAGCGTTTCTGGACCACAAGACCCTGAACCGTGATAGGCTGGGAGTCTAAGACGAAGTAGCTAAAGTGCGGGTCTCCCGCAGAGTATGAAAAAAACATCTATCGAGTATTGCCTATAGAAGCTGTGCCCTCCACACACAGCTCTCTTCCTAGGACTGGCCATGCGATCAATATAGGGTGTGAAGGAGGAACTGGTGGACTCTTTCAAAGTCTGATAAATAAAATCAAAGGTTTTGTTGCAAAAATAAACTCAATCAACAAAACACCAACATGAATTCTGATATAATCATCAGCTGAACCCAACTAGGACAGAATAATCTTTAGTGTTTCAAGTAAGCGGAGTGATTGTTCCCTGGGTATATTATGTAATCATGGTGATACACACACAGAGAGCTCAATCGACTACATGCTCAACTATAGCTAAAATAATTGGTGGTAATAATCTTGATTGATCACCAAGCATACAACACATATCAAAATACCGACAAACATGCTCAGCACACCACTCTCAAACAAATATTCCCTGATCTTACCCCCTCCAACCCACAACCACTATCCTAACGACACCCTTGTCCAGCAGGAGCAAGGGCATTAACCACTCGCACTCAGTCAGTCTCTTGCACGAGGCCAAACAAGCTATGCCTGCTGTAAGGGATCTATCTTGTCACTCTATCAGGACCCTAATTGCAGTGTGAAACACTCACTGCGAGCTAGTGTCGCTACGATACAAAAGTTAAGGTGTTAGACACACTAAGACTGCTGCTATTGTCCTATTAGCATGCCAATGTGGTCACATACGATTGGCAGGAATGACTGCTAGTAAAGCCAAAATCCTCGGATCCTCGAATAGCCCTCTATTCAGGCGAGCTGTGGGGATGATTCAGGTTCTTGGCATGTTCGCCACTGTGCTAGCCGCTCCCTGAATTTGTCTCTAGTCCAATGGCGCGCGTATTAGTTGGCTTATGACAGCGACTTAAAGAACGATAAGGAGTTAGCTCATACCACGCTTCTGAATCGCGGCTACAGTGGACAGCATACAATAGCCTGAACCGCTTCGGAAAGATGTAGTCCTGTACATGTTGTACGGCTACACATCGGCAACTGAAGACAGTGCTTGTTACGAAATAGCTGGTTAGCGCTTTGTGCAGGTTTGGCAACAACGCGCGTTTTAATAAGCCAGGCGGTTGTGAGTCAGTGAGCCTAAACAACTTAGTCCATAATATCATACGTCGGCTCTTGTACAATCCTTCGTGCAGCTCTCGCAGATTTGCACTATCCCGAGGCGCATACTCGAGGAAGTGTGGGCTGAACGACACTCGACGACGAACACCCCCGCCTTTGTGATACGCTCGCCCAGTCAGTAAGGACCAGTGAATGGTATTGGTTTCCAATTTTACAAGCGTACCGCCCCAATTGGTTCATGTACCCCAATTGACATTGAGGCATTTCCTCCGCCGCTGTGTTCCTCCGGGGAACAGCGGCCGAATTTGCTGTGTCCAGTTCGTGCTTTACGCACTTATATGGACAGGTCAAAAGAGTTTTGTTGTAGTGACCAACTCTTCATATCCTGGGCTAACCCTCAGAAGGGCAAGCCCGTTACCAAGCAACGGCTCTCCCACTGGATTGTGGAAGCGATTGCTTTGGCCTATGCGAGTCAGGGTTTGCAGGCACCTACGGGTCTGCGTGCTCATTTCGACTCGTGGTCTGGTCTACATCCTGGGCTTTGTTCCTAGGGTGTTTCCATCCAAGACATTTGTGCAGCGGCGAGCTGGTCCTCGCCGCTCACTTTTGTCCGCTTTTACAGGCTAGACGTCTCTGCTCCTAGTGTGGCCCGAGCAGTGCTGGGCCCCGTGTTGAGTCAGAGCTCTACCTGTTAAGTTCTGGTTGGTTTGGTGATTTTCCCCGTGTTGAGTCAGAGTCTACCTGTTAAGTTCTGGTTGGTTTGGTGATTTTCGAGATAAGCTTGTCTGGCAATACGGGAGCTTCAATATCCCATAGTGAGACATCGAACGGAGTGTTATGAATGAGAACTATAGGTTACTTACGTAACCCCAGTTCTCAGAGTAGCATGTAGTGAGATGTCTCACCAGACGGCCCTCCTTGCTAAGGTGAAGCGAGAAGAGGTGCTTATTTTGAATGACGCTGCAACGTGGCGCAAGCTACTTATAGGGTGGGTGGATTCCCTGACGCTGACGTCAAGATCACCAGCCAATCAGGATTGGCGTAATGAGATTGATGCTTCTGTTTGCTTCGCGACGAGGCGCATCCCATAGTGAGACATCTCACTACATATTACTCTGAGAACTGGGGTTACGTAAGTAACCTATAGTTTTCCTGAAACCACAGGCAGTGTAACACCACAACTGTGTGTGTTGATTTATGTTATCAAAATAAGAAGAAGGAACTAATCCAAAATAAGGCTGCTCGATTTGGAAAAAATAAGTAATTGCAATTATTTATAACATTATAATTGCGATATGATTCACAATATTGGAGGGATTGATCATTTAGCATCATTATTCTCATTATCATTATAAGATTTCTGTTTTCACCCTCTGTCTGAAACCAGAGCCCAGTCTGCTCTGATTGGTTAGCTGGCCGGCTCTGCTGTGATTGGCAGGGTTGGGTTGTAACGGAATACATGTAACGGCGTTACGTAATCAGAATACAAATATCAAGTAACTGTATTCAGCTCGCGTTAAACCCCTGGCCGAAATGTCCTTAAACTGAAGTCCAAGTTCGACATTTTAATTTTTAACGCGAGCTGAATACAGTTACTTGATATTTGTATTCTGATTACGTANGAACGGGCGTGTCGCATTCTGTCCTGCCAGTGTTGGCAGGACATTAATTAAAATGTCGAACTTGGACTTAATTTTAAGGACATTTCGGCCAGGGTGTAGAGCTATATTTGTTTAACCACCGGATTGGCAAAACAGGAGAGTGTGTGCACCAGTCTGCCTTGATCTAAGTATTCATGTCTGTGACACTCACAGCATCTGCTGCCCGCAGCTGCTCTATAGAATGAAATCTCTGCAACACCAGGAGGCAGCGGGAGGGTGAACTCAGTCTCTGAGAAGAGGAGCGCGCAGTGCCTTTCACGCACCGCCTTCACTGTTNGAAGGCGACACGCCCGTTCTAAGCCGTGTCCCTCACTCTTCACATCCCAAGCTGCATCCCCAAAAAGTTTATTATGTTGTTACATCGTTTCAGATGTTATGTTTCAGTTGTGCTCTTGATAAGCCATTAAAACAGTAAAAACACGTTCCGTTTCCTTTTGCTTTTTGTGTCTCCTGTTCACCAAAAACATACCCATCTGTGATGGAAAAAGAAAGTAATCCAAAAGTATTCTAAAAGTAAGATTACTTTTTTAAGACACGTAACGGTAACTGTATTCGGATTACTTTCAGAGCCATGTATTCAGTAATCAGTAACTGATTACATTTACAAAGTAACCCTCCCAACCCTGGTGATTGGTCAACCGCTTAGAGATGTCCCGCCCCTTAGCCTATCACGTACAATGTGTTGGAGCAATAGCCAATAGAAGTGCAGGTGTTACGTAGTGATGTCACTATGTTACTGCAGTGGAGGCATCTCAGGCAGGGGGGGAGTGTGTGGGACAGAAACTCCCTCTGGACAGAACATTGGGATTTTAGCTTTTGCAGACCATTTACGTGCACTGAAACCTTTTAAACACACAACATGAAAGGGAAAACCCCCAAAACCATAATAGGGCCCCTTTAAATATTGTTCTTCCTACAATATGAACATTGTGCCAGCCCACATTTTATTTTGTATTCAATTTTTTACACTTGTTCAGCCCTAATGCAGAGTTTTTAGGCAGTTACAGTAGCTCTGCTCAAAGTGTGAATGTTTCCCTTTAACCAAGCAGAGAAACCACGAGAACTTGGATCTTCTATTCCTGCTGTTATAGTAAAAAAACATTCATATATGTGCACAAAATACCAAATTTGTGCACTTATTAAGTCCATTTGAGGTTATGAAATTCTCACTTGTGTGCCTCTGTAGTTTTTACAGTTAATAAAAGCACATTTCTGAGATGAGGCAAATGCACAAACATTTGGACATAAAATGACTTGAAGTTGCAATGAATGCCTTTGATTACCCGAGTCTTACTTCAAACACGGCTGTAACTTTTGGTCAACTACATTAGAAAGCATAAAGAAATCATCATATATTTTGAGACATTAGGACTTGTATTTGTTCCATCCATCCTGACCAAATGATCCTTTAACATACTGAGGGAGAGATTTGAGGCAGAAGCCACATTATCATTGTATTCTCATTACACTCCCTCATTATAAATACAGTCATTCAGTTCTGGACTACGAGCACTTATATGCATCACAATCTTGCAATGCTACCATCATCAGGCTTTACTTGCCATTTCAACAGGAACATTTCATCATTTTGGAGCATCTTTCCTCGTTCAAATACATCACGTTGTCAACTAAACCTTCATTAATCTGATGTGTTTTCTTTAGGAGAGCTTACGGGTCAATCAAAGCAGAGCCAGAGCCAAGGCTCAGAAGGAAGAGCAGCGACAGAGACAGCTGAGAGAGTCCCTGCAGGCAGAGGGATTCAACAGTATCCAGCATATGTACCAGCAGAAACAGCTAGAGGAGATGCAACGAAAACAAGAGTATGTCCTCTCCTCTCCCTTTCTTCTCCCACACGCATGTCCTCCACTCCCACGCCGTGCAGCAGCGTGTGGGTGTTTTCTCTCGCTCATGGCCGCGTTTCAGTATCATGCAGTGTTGTTGATTTGCAGAGGTGGAGAAAGTACTCAGAGGCTTTACTTAATTAAAGTAGATAGTCTTATAATACTATATTACAGTATATATTCTCATTACGCAGAATGGCTTTTTTAAACCGTTATACAATATTATTATTTTGTTTTTATCACTATCATTTTGCGATTTGTCAATGTGGAGCAGATTTTATTATTTTATTTTTATTATTTATATTTTATTTTGTATGATATTAGTATTATTGCTGTTATTATTTTTATTATCATGTATTTATTTAATTATTGTTATGTCTTAATCCAACAAGGAGGATGCATAAAAATACATTAATCTCAAAAGTTATTGCCCAAAAATGTTTTAATTAAAAAAAATTATTTTTTTAATGGCTAAAAAATCTAATTGGTATCAAAGATCATTCCTAAATATTTGAATTTGAACGTTTTTCATTATTTGTCTACTAACGCTAAGCTGTGGATTCACAATATATTTTAAGCCTATTCAGTCAAATACATCTTCACGATCATTGTCATTATGTCTTATTATATTTTTTGATAGCTAGTTACTATGAGCAGTGGCGGCTGGTGGAAAATATTTTTGGTGGGGCTGTTGATATAGTGAGTAAACATTTTTTTTTTGGGAGAAATGACCCCTTAAATTGGGACTTCTGGTGATGTAATGGCCCCATAAAATCGTGGTTCTAGGGCCAGGAACAACCAGGCTGAGTCGGGCTGAGTATGCTAAACTAGAGAGAGAATCGCTGTCAAGGGGGCTACAACTACAACAAGATGAACATATTTGACCGTGATTTAATTGTAATACACGTTTCAAAATGATGCCGAAGTAACAACATACTGATACCGGATAGTAAAAACCATGAATTAAGGCTTTGACAAGTCTGCAGACAGACGGCAGGCGAAAAACCTTTTAAAATGCGTGTTTTCTAATGGAGATTTGGCTAAGCTAACGTTGTAAATGCTCCGACCGTCCACACTCACAACAACGGCCTATACAGACATAAATAAACCAGCGACTGTATTCGCCATGACACAGACAGTATGTGGTTTGTACTTGTTTAACTTTTGTCTAGTTTCTGAACAGATATGAACAGCTGTGA
>NW_011369947.1:28288369-28309938 GCF_000735185.1 Notothenia coriiceps
GTGTGCCTTGGCAGTCTTAAAATGCCAAGTCCAAGGAACTGCCTTGTCACTTTGATCATACATGGAAGTGGGGCCGAGAGTTTTCATTTAAAATATTTTTTTTAAATAAATAAATCTCATTCATATTTACATAACATTACATACATTAAATATAACAATGAAACGGTAAAAAAAAAAAACGCAAATTATTATTAATAATATCCAATAAATGTCAGTCACCCAAAATTACGTCATTGGTGTTACTGCTACACAAAATGCTTTTATTTTTGAAGTAATGTACTGTCTCTGAAGTGCCTTCTGTAACAAGAGATCATTTGAGGCAGTGCAGTGGACAAAGACATAAGGAAAGTCAGATACTTCTTACTTTGTTTGTTAATGGTGTCATGTTATCTTCAAATTTGACGTGCATCTTTCAAGTCTGTCATTAGTGTTACTCATTTCATAGCCCTAGGGGTGAACATTTGAATGGGAAAATGTATTGTATTGAAGAGTTAAACGATTTTTATTTTGACTGAAGCCATATTTGGTCTGACACATGGCAGCAATTTTGTTAGTGTTTTGTCCAAATTGTCACTGGTGTTACTCTTCTTCCTGGTAACACGTAACACCAGTGACGTTCCTATATAAATAAGCTTTGTATCATGTATAAAAATAATAAAAATACTTTAAGCTCTACTTGTTGTGGATTCATCAAGTTAGTTATTGCTATTTAACAGGTTTTAGATGTGTTTAGAAGGAATATATTTCATCAGATTTGTATCATCCAGATTCCACCTTTTCTGTAGAATGACACAAAGACGCTTTGAAAAGCAGCAGAATATTTTAACTGCAAACTTTTGAACTAAAACCAAACGTCACCAATAATGTATAAATTATGTGGAACGTGTTGAAGTCAGTATGAAGTCTCCATTAGACTGATAAAATAATAGCCTGAGACAGTCTTTAAACTCCAGTCTGTTTGTTTGTGTTTGAGGTGACAACGTTATCAAACACCTGTGTGTGAGCACAGAGATCAAAGGTTACCATGGTGACGACAATATCAAACACCTGTGTGTGAGCCCAGAGATCAAAGGTTTCCATGGAGATGTGCTGTGAAAGGAGAGCCTTTCCATTGTTCTGAATGAGAAATAAACCTCTTACATTTCTAACTATAGTTTAAAAACGGTAGCTGCTTTCGTAAAATGTCAAGGCGTGGAGGGTGTCAGGACCGCGAGGAGCGTCGGAATCTGCTTTGTGTGCACTTTCGGGTCCACAATGTTGCATTTTTGGCAGATTTACTAAAGGTGTACAGCTGCTGCTCTGAGGATAGATCAGGCTTGATTTACAATGGGCCTTAATGGAGACATGTTGAACGTTTTTGTCACTTCATGCCCTCAGGAGGCATTTTGTTTAATTTCTTAATTTTTTTAATTTTTCAAGGTAGGAGAGGTTTTCCTACGTTTTTCACAAAAAATGATGTCCAAGGAGTGTCAGGTTTGGGAATTATGGCAGTTTTAAAAAATAATTTAAGGCGAATTTCAAGCTCTCCTCCACTCTAGCTGTGAAATCACGCACTCTAAGCCTTAACGAGCTGCTCGTTGTCATGGAATACAATTTTATTAAATTACAAAATAATCCTAAACAGCAAATATCTATGTATAAGCAATATAAAATAAACAAATAATGAAAATAGAACAGTACATTTGCAATGTATACCGAGATGAATACAATATTAATATACAGATTAACATATATAATTGAAGTCAGTGTACTTTGCTTGGGCCAGCCCACAATTAACAAAATGTAAACAACATATAGGCTATTATTTGCATAATAAGTTAGCGAGTCGATAAAACTGGGGTCTTGTCGAGTTTGATGAAAGCTAACATAGGTTCTGCAGTTCTGAGTAGCGAACATAATATAGAGGTAAAATAGCACTTAATTGAATGAATTGGCTCATAAAAACAGATTAAAATAAGTTGATAGAGTTGATATTTTTGAAATTCGTTTTGTCGAAGGAACCGGAAGAAGTTTACTTCCGGGTTTTAGAACGCGTCACTGTGGCACTCTATAGGCTATATATATTTTAAAAAGATGACAATAAAAATCTGAAATCAAAAATCGATACACGCTTTGGAAATCATACCACAGTTTAAAATAAAGATCAAATAGAAAAACCTTTGCATAGCCTATATGTAAATCACATTACTTTTTCGTATTTCTTTAAGTGAATTCATTTGTGCTTAATAAGGTTGGCCTTATGGCCTATACAGCATCTCATGTCTTATGAGTCCTAGACTGTTACACAACTAGAAAAACGTAATAAGTTAAGAACACAAACTCACAAAACAGCTCCCAAACAGTCCACACCCAATGTGGATGTCGGAGTAAAGCCGAAGTAGGAGTGTAGTGTGGCGCGTGCGTATCACAGGCGCGAGTGATTCCGACCCGAGGGCGTGGCTACATCAAAGGGGGAGGAGGAAGGAGTGGAGAATGAGAGGAGTGAGGACTGGAGGCGAGCGGAGGTAAGGGGAGGGGTACTGTAGTCGCTCCATGACATGAATGAACCATGTTCGGTAACGGAGGCTTAGCTCTCCCGGTTTGCTCCTTTCTCCTACTACACCTCCCGGTTCTCCCGCTCACCAGCAACTGGCCCGTTAAGGTAAATAAGAGCTGTTTGTTCCCCCCTTTGAAACGGTGTCCATTTGCAAAAACCTTATAAAGGGGGACTGGGGAGTTTGCTAGTTAATCTCAGTCTGTCACTTTGATTCTGTCTTGCTTATTGTCAAGGGCACTGTGTAGTTTTAACTGTGAAGTAATTCCATTCATCTCATATTTAATTAACACAGTAACAATAATGCCTGAGATAAACTTCGAAAAACATATAAGTGTCATTGTGTATGTGAAGGCAGGCTAACTGTTCCCAAATGCGGGAATGTCACGGTTCCCTTCGGCGAAGCTCCTAGAAAAGTTTCTAGTACGAACGCTGCTGGGATGCTGGAGTCATGCAGCAGCAGGGAATGAGCAGCAAGGACTGTGCGAGCTGTGGTTTCATTACATCTTGAAGGCAGAGGTGGAGGAAGTATTCAGATGCTTTACTTGAGTAGAAGCACCATTACATTATTGCCAAAATACTTCATTACAAGTAAAAGTTCTGCATTCAAAATCTTACAAAATCTTACTTTTTACCTGTAAGTAAAAGCATTATCAGCTAAATGTAGTTGTAAAATGTAAACTAAAAGTAATCATTGTGCAGAAAAATGGCCTTCATGTCTGTATATAATTATATTTATATAATTATAGATAGTATGGTTGCATCAAATAGCATTTTACTGTTGTAAACACAAACAACGTTCTTCTGACTGACTTTTTGGAAAATACTTTGACTCTTTTATGACTAATAACACTGTCACATGGCTGTGACATGGGTAAAATAAGGGTGTAATGGTGGTGTAACATGGTGTATTAATGTCTAATATGGGTGTAATGTAGAAAATAGTAATCAATGCATTTTCCATATATAAATGGGATTTGGCGTAGCCTTCACGCGAAATAAACATGACCTTTCACATTACTTTTATTTCATGTGGCTACGCCAAACTGTATAAATACTTTCTGAGTTGGGGGGTCCATGTTTTGACTGTCATTCTTCCCCCAATTCAACTGGGCTGTCTGTTTATGGTGCTGTAGCTAAAAACAGAAGCTTTGTTCACAATACCGCTTCATTCTTTGGGTTTGACAGAAACAATGCATGCAACTCTGCATGTCTTCGAAAGATAATTACTTATGTAATCATGTTAATAACAGGTTGATTATAAAATGTGTTATTTGTGTCTTCTTTTGTCTATCTTATCTGCAAAGATATACATATGGTTACTAAGTTACCTCTAAACATGATTAGGTGGGTTACTTTAAAAATGAATTTCTATTACTACTATAGTTACCTGTAAAAACAAATGCAAGTAATTTAACCTGATTACTTTTGGATTGCATCAATATCAAATGCAATGCAGATAAATTCAATGTGTTTTACTTCTGTGTATTATGTAAGACAACAGAACAATGTGACCTTAGAAAAGAAGAAACCAAGATATTTAGGATCAGAAATGATTTTATTGATAGGGAAACCTGTCTTTCACTCAGCATATTCAGGCAGCAGCCTATACACCAACACCGAAACACATGAGCACATCCTACAGTTTAAAAAAGCAGAAATACAATCTGAGCTGACAGAAAATGCTCAGTTTTAGTTTAATACACACAGTTAAGCTCACACACTATTTTATGAACAAATAGGTTCACCTGCTGAATTAAAACAGAACAAATGAAGCAAAGAAAGTGAAAACCATAAAGCATATTCAGGGAGTAGAAATATAGATTCACTCTTAGAGTATTACCCTACAAAACAGTACAGTTTACAGAGAAGAGAGAACATCTGATCCTTTACAAAAAACACTATATGCTCTGTTTAGCTTTGAGTAACTCTCTCTAGTTATCCCAAATATTTAGAAATGTGACAGTAATCTGAATACGTCTTTTTAAAATGTAACTGTAAATGAATACAGTCATGTTTATGTTTGATGTATTTGCATCAGGTTTTCGTAATCCTGTTACAGTTAATCCATTACTCATCCGGCGTGCATCTAACATTAATTTACTGCGAAACGCAATATTTCCTACTACATAAATCTTACATGGTTTCATAATAAAATTTTATTTATTCTAGTGTCAAAGTATCTAGTGATATGAACATTTAGTGTAAGAAGCAAATATGTGAACCATTCTCGTAGACTGCAGGATCGACTCTGAATAAACATTAGAGGAAAATAACATCACTGACTTACCATTTGGCAGCACTTTACAACACGTTACTAAATAAGCACCATTGATCCTCTGCCTGACCAAAAGGCTCACACAGTTTGACTGCATGAGAGTAACGGAGACAACAATTGTTTGCAGACGATTTTTATTAGCAATCCTTCTTCTCACACATAAACACGAGTTGTGCACATGACGGAACCGAACATTAATTTATTGTTTGTCTGTTAAGCACCGCCTTTGTCATCCAGTATTTGAATACTTGCCAATTAAAGAAAAATAAATACTGTAGTTTAAGAGGTCTTCGTGTAAACAAACAATTGACTACACACAAAATGGATGGCAACAGTTGAAAAGTAAAGCTTACAACCACTGGCAGGACATCTAAAATATAATTGTTGGCAAATATGTTGTTTTGCAAATACTTACACACAAACATAATGCACCATCGCCACAGTGAGGTAACGCTTTTATTTAAAGGTTTGAATGTATTGTGTAAAGAGGATTTGATGGTTCAACCGCATGCTCACTCTGCAGGTAACAGCTGTGTGCACTCAAAGGTTTATTGGGTAATGTACTATATAATGATGTATGCTCATATTTTCTACTTGTTAAAAACCCAGCCCTTGGAATTAACATTTTCTGTTTGAAATTTGCAACGTTGTGGATAGTTAAGTCATAAACCATGCTATAAATGGCCATTTCTAAGTTGATTTCTACCATAAATGTTAACATGAAAGGCTGTCCAGCAGTGTAGGTCAGCACTGTAACCTATTCCAGCAGGAGAAAGCTGTTTTAAAACTTGTTCTTAAGTAAAAGATGAGATTGTAATACTCTCTGACAAGTAGAATTCCCTTATTCAAAGATTCAAGTAAAAGGATAAAAGTATAAGCACCAAAATATAATTAAAGTACCAACAGTAAAAGTACTCAGTGCGAATGCTGTTTACAATTATTAATGCATTAATGTCTTGGTAAAAGTGCATCTAGTTTGAATTACTTTGTATACTGCAGGGTAGCTTGTAAATGTTGTAACTGAAGTCTTTTTTCAGTGATGTTGACAAATGAAATACTCAAGTACAAGTTCCTCAAACTCGCACTTAAGTACAGTACCTGAGTACATCTAATTATTAACTTTACCCACTGATTAAAGGTTATTATCATATAAGAGTGTTTTGAGCCATTCTACTTCCCCACATCTTAAATCGATCTCAACACCCAAAACCTTGCTCAGGAAGATGTTAACCATGCTCTTTGTACATATTTTTTACAAAGATGTTTTCAATTGAAAAAACTCTCTACACTTGGAATATGTATAATGAAGTCACTGAACCATTAGAATGCGTCTGTGTCACCCTACCAAACATTAAGTTGTGTCTTTTTTCCATGTCAGACACTTTTATCGCCATAATAGTAATAGCGAGCAACTATTACTGTGTATTTAGCTCCAAAATGCTTCATTTGTGTGTTTCTATGTTGAATTGGCCAGAGAGAAGGAGCCTGTGAGGGCTTGTTTAGGGCCCTGTTTAGACAACACAGATTGTGTGTGTGTGTGTGTGTGTGTGTGTGTGTGTGTGTGTGTGTGTGTGTGTGTGTGTGTGTGTGTGTGTGTGTGTGTGTGTGTGTGTGTGTGTGTGTGTGTGTGTGTGTGTTACTGAGACTGGACTTGGAATGTGTCACATCCTTCTGATACACAGCAAACCAAATCAATACTTGCTCAATTGAGAATTTACCATTACAGACTACATTTGACCCTGGGTATACAGATAGTTGTAAAGAGCCCAACCTTTGTGAAGGGTTGAAAGGGTTACTCATTTTGTTCCTATATAGTTACCTTGAAACATTCTTTTATCAGTAACCTAATCTGAGTATCAAAATATTAAAGTAATGTAACCTGATTACTTTACGTTAATTTTGGAATACCCTATCAAGTTGAAATGCAAATAAATACAAGAGAAAATAAATATCAATAAGATGTTTCTTTCTTGAGTGTATTATGTGAGACAACAGATCAACTTGTCCGTAGAAAAGGAGAAACCAAGATATTTAGGATCAAAAGTGTTCAGATTAAATTAAAGTCAAATTCAGTATTTTAGTTGAATACATAAGCTGTTTACCTTCTGTATTTAAATAAAGGTTTTTAAAATAAAGAAGAATGAAAGTCAAAATGAAACCAAAAACTAAATTCAGATACTATACCTATAATAATAGTTATCCTAATCTTTTTTTAAATGTGCCAGTAATCTGATTATACATTTTGAATGTAGCTGTAACTATATTAAGATACTAGTAAGTATTGAACATTTATCTAGGTGAAAATGGTTAAAAGGAATAATAAATGTATGTCTGTGATCAATAACCTACACCTTACTAAATTCAGTTATATTGATTGGCCAGGTCTGTCTTTCACATTTCTGTAAGAAAAGTAGAAGAAATAGGAGGCCTATGCTATTTATTCATGAGATTATCACATAGAAAAAGTGAAAGTTTCTTCTTCTCACCGTGTTGAAAATGAATGGTTCTATCAAGCCGCAGCTTTACCTTTCCGTAATTTGGCCCACGTAGAATGTATTACGGCTGAGCTTACATGAAAAGGACAACAGGTAAAATAACTGCAGCTAGCTAACTGATACATGTGGGGTCACAGGGTATGTATGTTCTATGATCATGTACTGTATATGCGTGTGTATGTGTTGTGTGTCTGCCAGGACAGAAGTGAAGGGAGGGTGGAGCAACGTAACACCCATCTGCAGTCACACAGCTCTGGAAGTCAGCATGTCAAAAAGACGGGCAACAAGGTAATAACACTCACGCACTCACAACAAATCTGTTTCCTCTTCTAAGAAAGGTGTGATGTAAAGTTTGTGTGACTGTAATGTTAGGCCATATAGGCTGACTAATATAAAAAACTTGATGCACTGAATGGATACAAAGAAACAAGCTTGTCAAAATATCGTACAACCAATAATCAGCACACAGATGCACATACCCAGTCGGTAAAAAACATCCATGTTCCTAATTCCCCCCAGCTGTTCACCACTTACTCTATGTAAACTACGTAATGTGACCACTGGGATTACCCGGGGGTGCACAGGTGAAGTATTAACAGCAATATTGACATACCTGTAACTTAACACACACTACATATAGCCCATACACCAGGATCCCTCTGTGACAATGCTTCTCTTGTCCTGCTCGTGTTTTTGTTATTGGACTGTCATTCCACAAGGCTTCCACTTCCCACATGAGTTTACAATCTTTCATCATCCACCTTCTGTTGATGAAGTTCAGCGCCTTTCTGAGTTGTGAATGATTCTTTCCCATGATGTGATGCAGCGTGTTGAAGCTCCATGTCACTACAGACTGAAGTAATGAGTTTATATTCGGTTAAAAGCCGATAGAACTTCTCTCAATTAACATTCTGCTCCCACAAATTTGCTTTGGTTGTCTGATCCGATGTGTGATACTCAGACGCTTTGTCTTTTCCTAAACTATTTTCCTAAACCTCTGTGAAAAACTTCTTTGGGCTAAGGGAAGATGTGTAAGAGGATTCATCAGGACTTAGGAAAAGAGACTCCACGGACACTGGGAGACGTAATAATGATGCGCTAGCTGTTGTTATTGAAATGCATCTGCCGTGTTGAAATATCTTTTCTCCTCTGATGGACTAGTAATTGCGCATCTGGATACTTTGCCCTGTGCATTCTAATTGTGTAGTTTCATATAAAAGTGTAAAACAGTGAAATATATATAACTTAATTACCAAAGTTTGACATAAAATAATAAATGGAAAGTTAAAGGAAATGGTTACTCACCCTCCTTTCCCCTCGTATTTATCAACAAAAATCCTTATTAGAATGATTGTATGAAATTATTTAAATAAATAATATTAAACCAATATATGGATATCTTATATGGATAACCGTGTGTGCTGTGCATATCGCCATTCTAACATGTGGAAATAAGCCCATCCAAGTCAGTAAACAGTGACATTTTAACTTCATCGACCATTTGACAGTAATTGGCATGACGTTCATATTTCCACTTTTGGTTTAATATATTGTTGAAAGTTCCAAAACATATAAATACTCTGGAATCTATGGCATAAGAAGCAGCGCAACTTCCATGATCTGTTTGTCACTTTGTGAGTCATTTTAAATGTTGGGGCTGCGGTACTGTCGTACAGCATTACCTCCTTCCCTTTGGTAAATATGGTACTTCCTATCATCTAATTCAAACAGCTTTTATAATGGCTGACACTTCAGCACTTTCAGTCATTTCATTCTGTTCCAACAAAAAAAAGCAAAAAAAAACACTCGACCCCAACCCTGGTATCCACTGCTCCATAGACTGTGCTTTGGTTTCAAAATGACCAATGTTGTCAACATCCACTTTGTCAATGGTGGGAGAATGTTGAATTCTTTCTTTAGACAAATCTACAATTTGTTTGTTTACCAAGCTTCCCACAACAAATCCCCTGCTTTCAAATGTTGTCTTGAAAGCAGGGGATTTCTTCCTCAGTGCTCATCATTGTGACACTGAATGAGAGTGGAGATGTGCTGGTCTTTAATAACAACGACTGGGTGCTTCATGCAATCCAGTGACACTGAATTCCTGAAGGGAATTTCTTCAAATGTGTTGCACACATCCACACGGACTTAACGACGGATTGGAATCTGATTTTAATGTTGAATGTCGCTGTGACCTCACAAAACGTTTTTTGGCCATAACTTAAAAATATATATGTTAATTATCACAATCTCTCCCAAATGTCTATTAGGATAAAACGTCTTTTTGGACAGACATGTATGTAAACTGCAACAGGACAGGTTGGCGGAGGCATACAAACATCAGGCAGTAACTGTTGTTTCTCACTGTTTTGTATATTTTGTGGCAGGAGGAGGTGTTTCAGTGGTGGGGAGAGTGGTCCAGTTGGTCCTCCTGTTCTAGGAGCTGTGGAGGAGGAGTGAGGAGTCAGGATAGACACTGTCTCATACAGAGGTAGTATGTCCAAAAAATGAATACACACTTTTATAGAGGGATTATTACTTCTATGTTGTGTGCACTAAGGGCCAAACTAAGTGCAAGCTAAAAACACAGCACAGTCTCAGTGTGCAAACGCATGTGAACGTGAGCAATCAATTCAAGCACCTGTGGCAGTTCAAACCAGGCACAGCTTGGAGGAAATATAAGAAGTAAGCATAAAGTAAAAGGTGGAGATGGGCTGAACTTCTGTAACCTTTCACTCAGTCCCATCAAAAGTAGCAAACAGACCAGAAGCTGTACATCGTGCTAGATAAAATATCAGCCCCTATTTACTGTCAGCTGTAGAGTTAATGTTGAGTTTATGACTGTAATGTTGTTAAAAGGCGACATTTTTCTTCTCTTACTATCTGTTTTTGTTTTATTCAAGCGATTAAAAGGGTGTACTGTACGAGGGTATACAGATATGGTTTTGGGGCAGGGGAGGGGGAGTGGGAGAGAAACAACATAATTGATCGGAATCAGCCTGTATCAAACTCTACTTTGAAACGTGCTTGTTTTCAGCAGAACATTGTGTATAGCCAACTGGAAAAGACCAACTCAACATATTTATAGGGTCATTATTTTGTGATTTCTGAGAGCACATCTAATGCCAGTGAAGCAGATCGAAATATACAACCGCACAAATAACACCATGCTTTTGAATAAACAGACCCTAAACTGCACCAATCCCGCATCAGAGCACAAGTGGGTTTGTTTGGAGCCAGGAGAGTACCAAACAAGCGTAAGTGGACAACCACTGGTTTGTATTGCAATGGAGTTTAGGCAGCTGTCAGGAAATCAGAGCCCAAATCTTCAGAATATAAGACCCCATTTGATGCTAATTTGGCTTTTTAATTATGTGTCTTGTACAAACAATGTATGTATAGATCCAGAGGAAAAATATGTAAAGAAATGCACACAGCAATAACACATGGGGGAGAGTGAGTCGAGACATGGCAGAGGGAAGTTAGGTAGAGCGTTGATAGAATGTGTGTTTGTAGCCATCTTGTTACCTTTGACCTCTCCCTGTCAGACTTGCGGAAATGTCTGTCAACCAAGATTAACGCCACCCTGCCCTCACTGCTGGCCTTCTTCCCCCTCCTCCCCCTTTCTTCCTCCTCTCTTTGTTCTTCTCCTTCTCTCACGTTTGCCCCTCTTTCTACTCCTTCTATTTTTTACTCTTTTTCTTTCCTCTTCACCTCTTTTTCCCACACTCTTCTCATCTTTGTCCTTCATTTCCTCCCCTTTTCGCCTTTTTTCTCCCTCCTCTTCCTCTCCTGTCTTACCCTCATCACCTTCTACCAATTAGACACTCTCACATAGTGACCTCCAGCTCACCTCTTCCTGTAGTCTCTCCTACTTTAGTGCCTAAACAGCGTAGAAGAATGGGCTGAAGAAAGAAAGACACGGATAGATAGACAAAGGAGGTGTGTGGGGGGTGCAGTGCATGCATGGTAATGGGAGACAGATACATTGGGCCCTATCTGTCCTTCATTACTTGTTCATGTTAACTATAAACTACAGCACTGTTAGACACATGTTACAAGTTGCGAAATGTTGCTATATTTTGAAAGTCCTGAGACCCTTTGGATGTGTTCCTTCATCTAGCATGAAGAGAATAATAAGATCATGACTCCTTTACTATCAAAAACACATTCAAGTTGTTACTGTTCTTCAGAGTCAGCTTATGTTGATCGTGTGTCATGTTTCCTCTGACTTACAACCACTACACATACAAATGGAATCACATTAGTTATAGCTCAAATGACATTTACCCAACTTTGACCATTCAGAATGTAACACGCCGACGAGTCATTCAAAGAGGCCCAATTGTGCTCTTTGGGGGCTTTTCCCTCTCCTGTAGTGCGTTCTATAGGTGTTGTGCATGTAAATGGTCTGCAAAGTTTAAAGTCCCTGTGTTCCCTCCAGAGGCAGTTTGTCTGCCACACTGCCCCCCGCCCCCCTGCCTGAAACGCCTCCATTGGACTCCTTTGTTTACTTCTGTAACATAGTAACATCTCTATGTAACACTCACGATTATATTGGCTAGCGCTTCAACACATTGTAACTATAGGCTAGTAGGTTGGACTTTTCCGACATCTTTAATCAGTTGGCCAATCACAACAGAGCCGGCTAGTTAACCAATCAGAGCATGCTGGGCTCTGGTTTCAGACAGAGGGTGAAAAGAGGTGCTGCAGCACAGGCAGTAGAAATATAATCCAGAAAATGAACATAAAAGGCCCCTTTCATTCATCCTACCAATGAATGAAGAAACCATTTGAGAAACATTCTTTCTTAAATTCTTCCGCGTTTGATTATAAAGGAATAACCATTCAACAGTAACTGAAGTTGTTGTTGAATACTCCTGCTACACTAGGCCATCATCCCCCTCTGATGATGCTGGGATAACAGTGTTGGATGTCCATTTACTCTCATTTTGTATGCATCTTGTGTGTGTCCATGTAATACAGTATGTTCATGACATTGTGTCTGTGCCTCAGGCTGTCCACCACCCAGAACATAAACAGTTCATACTGTGTCGGGTCTCCTAAACAGTACCAACTCTGTCCACACCAGGTATGGCTCTACACTGATTTAGATACTGGGTGAGTGTCTCAATAAAGAATGAATAAATTCATTCTTTATTGAAACACTCACTGTAGAACAAACATTATGCTGCAGGTGTATTTCCTATATGTTGATGTGTGTTTTGTTGTGTGTTCAGCCCTGTCCCAGCCCCAGTGTAAGCTTCAAACAGCACCAGTGTTCCCAATTCAATTCTAAAGCCTTTGGAAGAAGATGCTACCAGTGGATCCCTCTCTACCCGGGTACACTTCAATCTGTTAGTCTCTTTGTAATGTGACATCACTCAAATAAATATATTTTTTAATATTCAATTTCCTGTGTAGCTGACTACATCAGCATCTCCAATAAGCCATGTGACCTGCAGTGTACCACCATGAGTGGTGAGCGACAGCTGCTAGTTCCTGCACATGATGGTACATTCTGCCGCGATACCAAATACCACGGAGTCTGTATAGAGGGGAAATGTCAGGTAACCCAACATGGAAAAGATGGGATTTTATTTTTCTGTCTGAATTACTACTATGAATGATGTAGTCTTTACACTCATTATAGCAAATGATTATTGGCTGGATGAGTGAATCCTCTAAATTAGGGATCGACCGATATGGCTTTTTCTAGGCCGATACCGATTATTAGTAATCAAGGAGACCGATAACCGATATTTGGAACCGATATACATTTGCAGTAAAATCAGAAAATCTTGGTGTCAAAATGTAGAATAACACAAACTCCAACACAACCTCTTTGAAATGCATTTAAGCATATATTATGTTTAATGAACTTTTAAACATCTTACAACTGGTTTCCTCTCTGTGCCCTTTTCGTTAGTGCAGCCATCTGCAATGAGTTAGAGAGAGACATAGAGTTAAAAGTGGGGCTGCAGGATTAACTAACAATAATGCTTAATTTATTATATCAAAACAATGCCTGTCTATCTAGCATAAAATCCCAATAAGCTGCTAGCAACTGTAAAACACTAGTGCTAGCTAATGTTTTGCAAAATATTAAAAGTGAGGCTATTACAGTAGACCTAACGTTAGTCTAGTAGCCTCACTTCTAATATTTTGCTAAATATTTGCTGGATACATGTTGGCTAGCTAATGAGCTTCACATATCAACCTGAAAAACTAGCGAGGCTCCACTCAGTGAAATATTCCGCACCACAGTTACTCCGCTGCGAGACGTTGCACGCACCCCCAACTCTGACTGACTTCCGCGTCCCTGTGTAACTGGGAAACTGATAGAATTGGATCATATGATCGTGGCGTTTTTGCAACTTCGGCTTTCAACTGATTTACCTTCGAAACACATGTATGGCTCTGCCGCTCAGCGCTGCTACTTGCCTCTGTCTGTGTCTGCATTAGTGATGTGTCGGTCGCGAACGCTCTTTTAAGTGAACGACAGGAGCCGGCTCGCGCCCACGAACTAGCCGGTTTTTTTTCGGCGGAGGGATCTAGATCGGCATGAAGGCACATTATGCAATGTGCAATGTGCACATTATCCCGCTTATTACAAGGCCACATTCTCAACAAAGTAACGACATGACTCCCAATATTAATTTAAATGCTTTTATGGATTTAGAAAATGATTTTATTGATTTAAAAAATAGTTGTAATTATTTAAATTGACATGCATCCGCTAAGAAAAATAGTCCGTTGTTACTGTTTGAACTAACGTAGCAACGGCAGGAACTGCTTCGATAGTGTTTTTGAGGAGATTTTTTATTACAGATTTGAAAACATCGTTGCGAAGCAGTTCCTGCCGTTGCTACGTTAGTTCAAACAGTAACAACGGACTANTTTACCCCTGCACCCCCCAACAACTCCTGGGCTAAGCCCCGGATCTCCTACAATCCTAAATCCGCCACTGCTCCACTGTATGATTCTATCCCACATTGAATACTGTTTGACAAACTGGTCGTTTGATTGTGCCAAAGACCTGAAACCCATAGAACAGCTGTACAAGAGAGCTATCAAGGTGTTTGACAGAAAGCCACATTCATACCACCACTGTGCCATCCTTGAGAAACACAATTTCTTAAGTTTTGACAATTTTAAGTCTTTTAAAATTATGTGTTTTTTTTATAAATGTTTACATGGCATGAAGACCTTGTGCTAAATGCACTTTAATACAGGGGTATCTCCCCTTGCACTTTAGGTAGCTCCTGCATCTTCTCTGGCACTTTACATGTCGTTGCTGCTATATTGTATTACCATGTCATAAATACTTTGTTTATGCTGCTCTTGCTCTTTTGCACTTTTTGCATATCATGTATTCTGTTTTTACTATGTTTGTAAAATGTAATCTTCTTAAATGTTTTATGTGAGGGACTGCGGATGGAAATGAGCTCAAAGCTAAATCTAAATCTGGCACTGTTACCTTTTTATGTTTTAAGTGTTCATTACTGTGCATTGTTCCTGCCAAATAAACGATTCAATAAATAAATAGCCATGTCATTTTATTGTTTTATAAATCTCCAAACTATCCTACATGTTATCTATATTTTGAATCAAGTAGCTACATTACATCATCCAGTAACAAGTAACACATGAACACGATCTAATGTTTTGTACTCGCTTTTGATAGTTATCGTGTATAAATGTTGTTTCTGTTCTTGCAAATGTTTCTTTTTCTTTTATCATGCTGAACAAAGTTGATATCTAAATCAGACTACTTGAATAAATTAAGATTACATAAAGAAAGTAGATAACGTCTCCAGGTCTAAGGACAGACAGACAGACAGACAGACAGACAGACAGACAGACAGACATACAGACGGTACCTTGGAGGACACTCCTTCCCAGTGCAGAACTCATGTGTTGGCTCAGGTCTGGTCAGAGAGTCACAGTAAGTGTCGTCCACCTCACTGCCATCATACCGCACACACAGGGCATAACTGGTGGTTATACCTAGAAATATACACACACAGACTGTTTACACATTCAAGGAGCTACACTGTTTACATGTACTTTATCTATAGCTGATTCAACTAAAGCTTGGTAAAACATTTTAGTAGAAACCCAAAATAATAATATTAACCATAGGCAGAATCTTTCCCCGTTCACATGAAGTAAGTCAAATTGATTAACAAAGTGCTTTTCAGAGACAAAGTCACAAAGTGCTTGACAAAACATTAAAACATCATAAGAATCATAAAATAATAAATGACCACAAACGCCACGTGTTAAGAAGTGCTAAAAACACAATAAAACAAAAGCACACAGATGACATTAGTCATCCCTTTCACTGCAGAGAGTAATGCAATGTGAAGTATATCCATGGTTACCTGTAAATTAAATGATCATGTATTAAGAATAATGTTTAAACTGGGCTCTGTCTCTGTTTTCTGATGTGCAATATAAAATATCCAGTCCATCCGATCAAATACTGATATTTTCTTTAACACATTTTTGAATCTGCATTATCAAAACACGTAATAAGTGTGTGTGTAGTTACATGTTGTGAGTGTGTGTACCTGTTGTGCAGGTGGAGCTGCAGGGAGCGTACGCAGAAACCTTCCAGCGGTACATGTCCGCCAGACTGATGTCGGGCTCCAGACCCACATCAAAGTCATTACTGCAGGGACACAGACAGGCACATCTTTCACATTCACACTTGATTCAATCCAAATGATCATGCTGTGAGTTCATTCAGTTATGTAACAGTGAGGGAAACAACTGGAGCATAAGTAGGGTCACACTATTGGGAAAAAATAAGTAATTGCAATCATTTTGAGGTAGAATATGATTTGTGGGCCAGTATATCTCTGCAGCTCCACGAAATTCAAATACAAATTGTATATACACATATAAAGCCTTTAAAACATATTGTGTGTCCTGCAATTTGAACATTGCACCAGGACATATAATCATTTCTATTATGTCAATTACTTCTGAAACCCTGCAGGCAAACTTGTACAAAAGCCACTAAGATACAAGATCATAGAAAGGACTGATCTTAATGACTTACACAATTAGATATAATATCTTTCCTATCTTATATTGACCTATTAAAAGCTATAATAACATGTTGTATCTTATCTATTAGCACGGACAGCAGTTAGCTCGTACCTCTCAGTGTTTGCAGCCTGGACGGAGGGCCCCTGCTGCAGCTGTACCAGGACCCCAGTGTGTGTGCCACTCTCTCTTTCGGTGTGTGTAGCAGAGTGTGTGTCTGTGAGCATGTCTGAATGTGTTTCTGTTTGTGCTAGTGAGAGTGGACCAGGGAGTGTGTGTTCAACAGAGTGTGTGTTTGACTGAGTGAGGGAGTGTGTGTGTAAGTGTGTCTGGTTGTAGTGCAAGTCCTCCAGCAGCAGATAGGGGGCGTCTTCTGGCAGTGCTACAGAGAGGACACACAAATGGAGGTTATTATTCAGATGTATCATATTCTATAAAAAATTTTTTTTATTTAAATGTTCTTCTACATTTTGTAATGTTTGCTTCTTTCTTTAATTAATGTCATTATTTTTGACATTTTTGCTTTACTTGGCTGAATTCTACGTCTTTCAATAAAAAAGCGTCAAAGGTATAATGGAAAATATAAAAATATTTCCAGTAAAGGTGTCCCTTGTATCAGAACAGGATATTTCAGTTATCATCGTTTTAATTTTGTATTTTCCTAAAGGTGTTTACTATACTGGAGCTCAGTCTCTGCTTTGATTTCAGCCTGCGGTCCCTTTGTTAGACCCTCCAGAAAAACGCGGGCAAAAATCCTTGATTATGCGGGCTAAAATCCTTGATTATGCGATTAAACATGCGGGGTTTTTATGTGATTTTATGCGGTGAAATTGCGGGAAGTTGCAAAATATGCGGAAAGTTGCGAAAAAGAATAGATTTTTTTTTAAATATTGGGCTGTCTTATTTATTCTCTCTCACACACAACCTGCCACTAACGTTAAACCCCTTTCCTATTCAATTAAACACATTCAATGTTTATTTATTGTAAAAGCAATGGGGCTATTTTAATCAAACTCTCGCACGCGCACACACGCGCGCACACACACACGCACACACGCACACACGCACACACGCACACACACTTCCCCGCCTCATTCTGTTTTCATTTACTCGTTCGTTATCTGACCAGCTTCAATCTTCTCTCACTTCGTTTCTTGTAACCCTCGAAAGGGTTTTGGAGGTTGATGCCTCGGTGAACGTGAGTTGTTTGGCTTTCTTGTCCGCAGCAGCAGAAAGCATTTTCGAATGTTTGAATGAATCAAAGTGGGTCGTCACCGTCGATTTTCTCTAAGACGTATGCTCCAACACACAGTTGCACGGGGTGCAGAATAGTTTCCCCCCACTTTCGTGAAAGACATCGAGGTACTGCTTTGCCCGGTCTTTAGCAGAAATGTTCGTCGTGTGAGTTCCACACGTTCACTCTACGGTGTTGTTTACCTTCTGTGATCCGCGAGCTGATGATGTCACGTCATCATCATCATCACTACTTCACGTCAAGACGAGTTAACTTTTTTTTTTCTCAACTTTGTGTGGAAAAATGCGGGGATTATGCAGCCTTTTGATAAATATGCGTCCTTTTAAAAATCTGCGCCATTTTGCTGATTATGCGGTAAATTCTGCGATCGCAGGATCGCGTTTTTCTGGAGGGTCTACTTTGTGGTCTAATTAAGGCTAAGCTGGCCCACAAGTATTCCTGTAATATATATATATATAGAAAAAGCTTCATCAGTGTCTCCTACCAGGGAAAGGCAGCACCAGAGTGTTGTCATCTGCAGCGGCGGGCTCGTCAATTGAGTTGGAGGAACTTCCTAAATGAACAGAAAAAAAAGACCTGATAAATAAATCAAACACCTAGAGAACAATAATGTCCGACAGACAAAACAGACAGACTTCAACATGAACAGGTTACTGCCAGAGTACTCCATGGTAGGGATTGTGTGTCATGTTTTGCATTTTGTCTTTTTGTTTATGTATGTCTGTAAGTTGTTGCTATTGTCGGGACCCCCTTGAAAACGAGATGGTGCATCTCAAGGGGTTTATCCCAATGAATAAAAATGTCTATATTTGTTTCTTAAAGCATGAGGGAGGCTAACTATAAGTTTCCAAATCGGTCAAAAATGTGCTCTCCATTTCTCTCTCTGTGTCATTGGCCAGGTGTGCATTAGAGCTAAAAGAAACATTGGCCAGGATGGTAGTACCATATACGCTTATCCTCATTTTCGCTCTTATGTCAACCAATAGGTATCGAGAGTAAGCAGTACACAGAATGAAACAGTTTGTCCGCCAAAGAGTTTGCTTTGAACTCAACAATTAAAAAAGAAACGCATGGTCACAAACATATCAAAAAAGTGTTTACAAAATAAAATAAAATATGAATCTGGCCACGTTCAAGTGTGGAAGAAACTCCTTCAATACGTTTTTTACTTTACTTCTTATTTCTTATTTCTATAAATAAGTTTTATTTTTACTTTACTTCCAATTTCCCCAGGGATATAATTAAAGTATTCAGATTCTGATTGTCCCGTTCACAAGAACGGGACAATCAGACCTGGAAACATGAAGCCCCTGGCTGTTTGTGGCGCAGAGGCAATACAAAAATAAAAGGCTGAACTGAAGACAATGTGTGACTCACGGTATCCAGAGGGTCCTGGGGGTCCTGGCTCCTCCACATCATTATGGCTGAACACATGACTGGTGACATCAGCAGCTCTGTACAGCAGGATGGCAGCAGGAGGAGGGGTGCTGGGGGTCCTGATCTCCCACATTTCCTCCTCCTCCTCTTCCTGCAGCTGGACATCTGATTGGTGATTGACAGATGTTGACGATCTGCTGTGATTGGTCGCTATCATGTCCCCGTTCACCCCATTATAAGTTAGGTTCACATGTCCAGTAGTGATGATTTCCGCAGCGCTGATGTCATGAGGTGTGCGGGGGGTGGTATATTCAAAGGTGATGTGGGGGAGCTTCCCATTCAGGTTGTAGTACTTTGTGACCAGAGAGAAAATCAAAAGGTAAAATACTTCATACTCATTCCTGCACGAGATACACATGTTCTTGTGCAAGTGTGTATGTGTGTGTGTCCGTTCGTTCGTTCGTTCGTTCGTTCGTTCGTGTGTGTGTGTGTGTGTGTGTGTGTGTGTGTGTGTGTGTGTGTGTGTGTGTGTGTGTGTGTGTGTGTGTGTGTGTGTGTGTGTGTGTGTGTACCATAACATTGAGGCCCTGTAGTGTGGGTCCCTGGGCGATGATGTACTCCAGCCCATCAGAGAACACATTGCCTGGACGTCGGTATTTAAACACTGTTCCTGCCACATGGAAGTTTTGTGGGTTGTCAAACACTGTGTTTCCGTTGAAGAAGAAATTACCAGCTTCATCTGACAGAGCTGGATAGAAGGGAATCAAACAGTGCTATTCAGAACTGGGTCAGAACCCACAGACAATGATGTCATTTTCAAGAACTTGTTTTGGAAAGTCCCGTTAGGGTTATGGCTAGGGTTAGTGAAATCTGCAGTCAATGTTTAGCTAGCTAACCTTTAGCTAATATGCAACCATTGTTAACATCGTAAAAGCACTCCGTTGATATATACTCAGTTTATTGACCTTAAAGGTTAAAGGTTCTTACCAAGGATGTTCTCGGTCTTGTGTCTCTCTATGATCTGAATGTCTGAAGCTCCAGCTGGGATGTTGGTGATGAACACATAGCCTGATGAAAGAAACACCTTTACACACAGGCACCATTTTTCAGGTTATGAACTTATCATCCGGGAGCAGGGTAAAACACATTGTGTACCGAGTAAAACAAGAGACAGACATATGGCTAAAATGTCCCAAACCCGTGTTTCTCTTGGGTCACAACCAGGATACCGAGATCTATAGCAGCTCCAGGGTCAGTTCTACTAAACCACAAAAACCTTTGTCTCCTCTCACTAGTGCTATATCGCCATGCAGATACTTTAGTTTGTATACTGTGTGTTCATGTTTTTGAGGCTTTGGCTGGCTACCAAATAGGATGGAAACTTTATCATGTGTTTTTTATGTGGTCAGAGCATTAAAAAAAACATGTTAAAAAACTAAAAACACTGTTAATGAAGATAATCTAGCGTTTTGCTTTCTATATCAAAACAATACAATTTTTTAATTGTGTTTATCAATGTTAGAAACTGTTGTGAATGTACAAGACATTAGTTTTTGTTGTGATTTAAACCATAGTGCTAATAACATGAATGAAAATGGTGACTAGATATTTAACACCCAAACTTTCCATGATGAAGACCGGACATTAATAATAATAATAATAATAATAGTAATAATGCATTACATTTTTTATTAGAGCGCTTTTACAGGTGCTCAAAGCGCTTTACAATTACACATTACATATTACATGTAAGAGTCATTACTGTGGACATTACCCACAGGAGCAAATGCAGGTAAAGTGTTTTGCGCAAGGACACAACGGCCTGACGCAGTGCCGGCCGTGGCGGGATTCAAACCAGAGTTCACCAACGCTCCTTGATCAGATGACCAACGCTCTAACCACTGCGCCAAAGCCACCACAGACCCATTAAAGAGATACAAATCATATAATTAAACAATAACTGTGAAAATATCTCAATACAGTATTGTTGATGCAAAAGGGGGGGCTAAAATGAACATTCAATACATTTGATAAAGTTTGACATCTCTCTATATATTCATTGAGAACATACAAAATGAAATGACAGATGTAATCCAAATGTACATATTGGCATTGACTGGCTGAATGTTTCTCTTGCACTTGTTCTACTCCAAACAAAGCACCTTGGTGAGATACAGTCTGCAGTAAGAAGCCCTGCAGTTATTCAAAAGCTCTTCCCTTTAACAGCTTCATGCTTCCACAGGCTACGATTATGGAAATAACAAATGAAGCTACCTAACTATCGTGGAATCTGACCTGAATTGTAGTCACAATGACACAGTCAGCTTACTATCACCTTAAGAATATATAAGATTAAAGGATGTTTCAGCAGACTGTGTCTTCAGTAGACTCTACTACTGTAATGGTGTCTTTACCAACAAATCGATCAGAAAGCTGCAGCTGATTCAGAACGCTGCCGCTCGAGTCCTCACTAACACTAAGAAAGTGGATCAGTCCAGTTCTGAAGTCTTTACACTGGCTTCCTGTGTGTCAAACACATCGAAATACTGCTGCTGGTTTATGAAGCACTGAGGA